>NW_010193020.1:32917-61794 GCF_000695765.1 Mesitornis unicolor
AAAGGTGAATGCTGCTGCTATTGCTTTCTGCCTGTAATTCCAGTCATCTCTTAACCTCCTTGGAGACAATCTTGGCTAGATATGAGGAACAGATGGTATTACACCTCTCATGTGCCTGACTGGTATGTTGTATTCCTATGCTTAGTCTTAAACTAAGAGAGTACTTCAGGTTCAGGATAGGCTTTTCTACTGGGAGTTGGCGCAGACCACTGGCCAACTTTTTGTCTTCCTTTCCAGTTCAGTCCATTTTCTGAGACTGCTTGGACATTGTCGTCTAACAAATGGCGTGGTATTGAAGAGGCCTTGACCTCGCATTTTCTTCAGGCACATTTTATTTTTGGGGAGGTTTAGGTAGAAGGACAGCAGTTTGAGACTGTACCAAGAGTAGCTTGTGGTTGTGTCCCTGGAGTCGGCAGAGGCAGCTTGTGGACCTGTGACACAGTGGTTTGTTACTCTTGGCACTGATGGGAATCGAGAGAGCCTTTTGGCAGTATCCATTCAGGCGTTGTTCTTACTGTGTTCTGCTCATAGCTGTTCTCTTGTGGTTGTTTTAATTTTGGCAAGGGCTAGAACAAGGTCCGTTTACAGCAGATGTGATGGGCTGCATAGTCAAATGCTCTGAGGAAGAGGGGGAAACTGAGGCACTAGGCAACTAGGGTTATCCTGCAGAAAACTGTTACCTGGTGTTCCCCTATGATTTTTTTAGCTTAGTACAAAGAAGATAATGATATTGATTTCCTTTGGTGAGGGGAGAACAGAGTTACAGAAGAGGGTAGAGATGTCTGTTTCTTAAGTTGTTCTGTCTGTGTACTTAGGGCTCCTGGGTAATACATAACCAGTAAGGTACTTCATTAGCTATAAGGAATCAGGCCTCACATGTCTTATCCAAGGCCACACAGCATGGTCAGGGTTGGAGGCCTGCTCCTGAGATACTTTCTCCCGAGGTGGCAGGAGATGGGCTGGGTTAGTGTTTGTACAGCGCTTGGAAGCTGCGAGGTGTTGCGTGACGGTTATTGCCACATGCTGTGCCTGTGGGTAGTGCTAGATCCAGCACACTGCACTACTGAAGTAGCCAGGACGACAGCTGCAGCTGAAGCAAAAAGCATTCTCATTTTTTTCCTCCTGAACTTTAGCTATTAACTGAAATCAGTGCCAGCATAGCATCTGGAGCCTCTACTCAAACAACTCTTGCTTTAATTTAGCATTAAAATAACCCCATAAAGAAATTTCACTTCAAAGACAAAGGGAGTAGCTGTCTTTTACTCGTTTACCCACTGATATGGACAAAGCAAAATCCGGACTCATTTGAACCTCCTTAAAGCCGTTGTTAAAGGCTTGGGTGACTGGGAGGAGACCGCAGCAGTTTCCCCACGAAGCCCCGTGTGACTTGTGTTCCTTGTCCTGCTCTGTTTCAGAGAGTTGGCCATGGAGATAAGAACCATGCGGATGCAGATCGCTCTCCTGTCTTCCTCCAGTTCATCGACTGCGTTTGGCAAATGACAAGACAGGTAAGTTGCTGGGTGGGACATGTGTCTGCAAAGCCACTGTACCAAGACATGGCCCAGTGTGGCTAGAGAGGTCACTGGAGTGGCCACAGGAGTTGTTTCTAAGCTGATCTGCATAGGCTCTCCTCCCTGCGCTTCTGCTCTTGTTTTGTTGGCACAATGTTTCTTGTGAGCCTGTTTAGCAAAGGGCTGGAATGCACAAGCGCACAGCAAGGCCACAGTGTTGGCTTGCATCAGACTGGCTACTGGGTGCCGCTTACATACATGCTGCTGTAAGATGTGAGCTTGTGAGGAGAGGCTTTCCTTGTCCTGAGAGAGCAGGCGGCTGCCTCACATTTATCATGGGCAGGAACAGACGCTCAAGCCATCCTCGTTTGCCCACTGTGCCTTCAGAAGCATAAGTGACTTATGCTAATGTAGGTCTCTACCGTGGTGAGTGCATACAGATCGCTGTTGCCTCTGCTCGGGCTGATTCCACAACCAAACCTGCCACAAGACATATATTTGGTCTACTTTAACTTCTGAAGGCAGACACATTGTTCCTGGTTCATAGGTGGTGTACAGAGCCAGGAGCTGAGTTCCTCGCTTCAGACCAGACATGGCAGAGGCGTAGTTCAGGAGAGTTCACCTCTGGTTAGGAAGTTTATCCCCCAGGTATGTGTGACCTGGAAGATTTCTTCTGTCTGCTGTGACACAAAATGTGTCACGTGGCGAATGTCAGCCACGATCAGGCAGTTCACTGAAAAAGTTAGGCTCATCATGGATTAAACCAGGTGAAGCGGGAAGGAAGTATACCACTATATATGAAGCTGTACTGTATCCAAGCAGAGAAAGAAGGAGACTTTTACCATCATCAAAAGTTACTTTCATGGTGCTCTCCTTGCGTTGCTTCTAGAAGCATCTGACCTGCAGCCGGTGAGGTCAGGTTGTTGCAGCTAGGGCAGCCTGGGAAGAGGAGGGTGGCTTGTGAGGGAGGAAGGCTTCCCGTGCTCCTCTCCATCACTCCAGCGTGTCTTTGCAGTTCACTGCACGCATTCTCACTGACCCTTTGTGGAGCTTCCTTTCTCCTTGTCTCGGGTCTGGTTGTTTCTGCATGGTACATCCACACCAAACGCAGCCCCTCCCCATACACCTCCTCTTCCTGCTGACCTGTGTTGCACGATGCCTCCCTGCTCTTCCTGCTGGGAAGTGCTGTGTTACACACAGAGGTTATTTCCATTTGGCTTCAGGAAACTTCCATTTCTTTTTGTGGATGATTTCACATGCCTTCAGCCTTTTGTTCACAGACTCATTGCGTGGTCTCTCGTTAGGGACAGGCATAGCAGAGCAAGCTTCCACTTGAGGCAGCACCAAGTGTGTATAAACACAGCAGTCCAACCCTTCAGACCTCTGGCTTTTGCTCAGATTTCCTCTCTGCACATGTAAAGCAGCTTTCCAAGAGATAAACTCTTGCTCCTGGAAGGTGAAAATACGATTCTGAATATTCCGCCAGGCAAAGAAGAGAGACAAATCCTGTTTTAAAGAAGAGGGGCCAACTCCTCGCCAGGAGCACAACGTGAGAGAAAGTTTATTTGTGATTCCTGTTCTAAAATCCCATCCTAATTTTCTGGTTTTGTCTGAAGTTCCCTACAGCATTTGAGTTCAACGAGTACTTCCTGATAACCATCCTGGATCACCTGTACAGCTGCTTGTTTGGGACATTCCTGTGCAGCAGTGAGCAACAGCGAGTGAAGGAGGTAGGACTGCATCTCAGCAAGGTGGAGGCGTGGTACTGTGGTTGCTTTAGCTGGCCAGGCATTGCTAAAGAGGTCATTTTCACACTGTCATCGGTAAATGCAGGTCTGGGTAATACCAAGCCCCTTTCTTAACAGTTAAACTGCTGCCTGTTGGAGACCTTACATTTCAGAGCAGTAACATTTCCCACTGTACAGTCCTACTGCTTCCACTGTGGCTATGAGCTACTCACTGGTGGCTGAACAGCTCCTCGTGTCTCCTCAGTAGTTGGAAATGCAATTTTTATTGAACTTCAGGTAAATGTAACCTTCTCTGTGGGAACTGGGACCTTTTTTACCCTCCGTTTTCCTTGCAGTGGTCCTGTAAGGTTGATTTCCACTACCAAGTGTGTGTTGTCATTCTGCACACTGTTTACAGCAAGTAACTGCTCTCAGTGTGTGCTTTTGCCCTGCTTGCCTTTTTCTGGGAGAGGACAGCGCTGCTGGTATTGGGCAGGACGTGCCTCTAGGCCCTGCCACGAGCCAGCGCTGCCCTGCAGCCCGGCTGAGATTTGTTTGTGGGAGGAGTGTACAGAGGTGTACATTAGCACCATTCAAACACTGCCCCATTCAGACCCGGTCTGGGATCAGAAGGAAAAGCAGCAGCACTCATGCTGTCTCACCTACCATGAGATGAAGCATTTTGTTACCGAAAGGTCGCAGCCTAACTTCACAGAGGTGCATAGAGGACAGTGCTTTGTGGACCTTGTGATTATATTTAACAGAACATTAGTTAAAAAAAATAAAAATAATAATTTTAAAAAATGCTGTAGTACAGAAGTGATAGTATTGTACTGTAGTGAAATCAGGGTCCCTGTTTCTCTAGAGGCCACAGTGAATAACTCTTGATTTCTAGAGAAGAAAATCTGCATGCTGTTTGCATGAGTTTGGGTTTTTTTAAGGCCTCAGCGAAGTACTTAAACTAGCAAGCACTTCAACACTGGTTTCACTGGGACTATTCACAGGCCTAATTATTCCACTAGATCAGGGCCTAAGTCAAATGTTTTCTTTTTTCCTTTGCAATTAAATACTCCAGCAAGCCCTCCAGGAGCACTTTAAAGAGGTAAATTTTAAGCAAAGCAGTGAGAGTTCACACACAGTGTCCCCTTGCTGTACCGATGGCGATTCCTGGTCCGTGTTGGCAGCCAGGTGTGTGAGAGGGGATGTTTCTGTTCCAGGGCACGTGAGTGCCTGCCTGCACCCCCGTGCTTCAATTACAGTAACCACATCAAAAGAACAGGGGTTTTTTTAAGCTGCAAAAAGGCTACCAGCTCTGTTAATGACAGGCATATGTATATGCTGGTATAAATACTTTGTAGATAAATGCTGGTATTCATATGGGAAATAAAGCATCCTCCATCCCCTTTCCTTTACAGAGCCTTCCAAAAAAGACGGTGTCGCTTTGGTCTTACATCAACAGCCAACTGGAAGACTTCACCAACCCCTTGTATGTGAGCTACTCCAACCACGTCCTGTATCCCGTGGCCAGCATGCGCCACCTGGAGCTGTGGGTCGGGTACTACATCCGCTGGAACCCCAGGATGAAGCCGCAGGTACGTCTGGCTCCTCCAGGACCCTGCTGCTATTTCCCTCCCTGCTGGGACTGATACTGTCATTTTGGAGCTCAGGACCTTCGAAGCGCAAGAAGCAATGTACAGACTTAGGCTGCCACTGCTTAAATATGAAGCCAAAAGCCTACATTCGAATGGCAGCAAATGAAAGGGCAGCATCTGCAGCTGGCTGGTGTGAGAGCTCAGCTGGCTCGTGAAATCTGCAGGAGCTGAAGATATGCAGCAGTCTGGAAAATTTCTCACTTACAATAAGGGGAAAATAATCTGAATTCTCTCTTCCTTACAAAAGAGCCTAAAAACTTAAGACTTCTTCAGATGTAAGGTTCTAGAGCTGAGCTTTGAGGCTGTATTTAGATACTGGCAACAGGAACCTGCTGCTTGCCCTGGCTGCCCGAGGCACAGGGGTGACTGCAGCCCTGGTTACCTTCTTGGCAGCAGGGAAACTGGTGTGCCCAGGGCAGGCACCTGAGACTTGCAGTCTCAACACATCACCTTTTAATAGGAAGAGACAGAATTTCTGGATTGTCTGTGTCCAACTTGAGCTAACAGAGCTTTGCAAATCTGGGGCATTAGGTACAGGAACTCAAAAATGCTTTCCAGTAATAACTCTTTAACAGTCAGAACTATGTGAAAACATTTAGATAAATGTGTATTGGTTTCCCCCCCCCCAAAGCCCTGAAATTGTGTCTAGGCTGAGATGCCAAGGCCAGTGCCCTTCTGAAATGTCAGAGATTAGAGTTTTGTAATTGTCATCTTCCCAAACACACACAGTTTTGTTTGGCCAGCACTGCACTGTGCATGTTGGATAAACATGAGCATCCCAAAGCCAGCACAGCTGCTCGCTCCCCCCTGGGCTGGAGACAATGATGCAACTCACCTTCCACCCCTCCTTCCCGCAGAGCTGTGTGCCAGGTCAGCAGCAGTGTTTTGTGCTTCCACGCTTGCCTCCCAGCACTCAGCGACACTTTTTCTTGCAGGAACCTGTTCACAGTCGCTACAAGGAGCTTCTTGCCAAGCGGGCCGAGCTGCAGAAGAAAGTGGAGGAACTGCAGAGAGAAATCACCAACCGCTCCACCTCGTCCTCGGAGAGAGCTGGCTCTCCCGCGCAGTGCATCGCTCCTGTACAGACAGTGGTATAATATGGACTTTTTTTGCTGAACACCTTCCCAGGACCATGGGAGCAGCTCTTCTGAAACCCTCTGGATTTCCAGTGTGGTGTCTGGGAGATGCCAACCTATTTATTTATTTCTCTCCAGGGTAATTTATTAGTACTGTAGCACTAGAGGAAGCTTAAGCAAAGACAAACGAACAAAGGAACAAGGCCCCCTATGCAATTAACCTTCTCGGTGGCTAGATTACATGAGCTAATTGCACTTGCCACCTAAAAGAAACCTAGAGCTCTTTCTTTGTTCACTGATGTGCTGGAAATCACTTGGCTTTAAAGAAAGACCATGCATTAGAATGAAGTAGTGTGGAGGAAAAACATCTACTCAGAAGTCTGAAAAAATCTCCCTTTTGCTAAAAGGAAGTATCGAGTCTGCCTTTGCTAGCAGAGCCACCCAGAGTACAGCTGTAAAATCATGAATGTCTGCAGAGCAGTGTTCATGAAAGAGTCTGCCAACAGTTAGACAAGCAGTGATAGCATCTGAAACATATCACTGTTCTCGCTTTTCCCTTCATGTTGATCTAGATCCTAGGAAGCCATGTAAATGATGCCTTACTTAAAGAAAGGGCAGCTTCTACCAATAAAAACATGGTGGTAGAGAAGCAACCTACATGACTGGACTTTGTAGGAGAAAAAGTTTACTCCCATCTCTGCAACTTTAGAGTCTCGCTCACGAGTTTACATTGGGTGCGCCAGGACTCAACTGAAGCACCTTTATTTCTGCGGGGGGCAGCAGAGCGCGGCTCCCCGGGGCTTTCTGCAGCTCCTCTGTCCTCCAGTGCCTCATACTCATCAGGGGAAAGGGAGCGGAAAACCAAGGGAGGGGCACATGGGAACTGCCGGGATCAGTAATTTCATTTTGCTTGGGTAAGTGTAATTAGTGATTTTAATGCTTCTGTGCAGGATCATAGTGGCAGATGTAAGGTAGTTCAGCTTTCTGTTAACTAATGGAAGCAACTGCATATCAACCAAAGAAGCCTTTCTGCCTGCATTGCAACCGCTACTTAAGGTTATTCTGGTAGACTCAACAGCTCAGCTGCTGTTTAGGCTTTTTCCTCATAGCATACTTATAGAATACACGTTGCCTGACTAAACTTAAGTCCAAATTGAATTTTAATACAAAATGTTAATGTGAAAGTGCAGATAAAAACACAGTTAGTGAAACCATGACTGCCACATTGCTCTTCCAAACAGATAGGTACAGGGTTGTAGAAGATAAGACTTGGAGGGAAGGAAGTTACATTTACTCTAGGCTGCTGCTCATCTCCGTGCTAAGGAAGGGGGTGCTGCTTGGTCTGGGTGCCTGTGTTGCTGATAGGATCCCACACTGTGGTCACCTGTGTAGTACAGCCAGCAGCGTGCTGCTCCACTCTGCCTCTCTTCCACCACTGAGAAGCATTTTCTGAGAGGGCACGAGAGTGGACCAATTTAGACATGAGAAACTGCCTTTCAAAAGCCACATTCCTTCTGAGGCAGTAACAAGAATTTCCCCCTTTTCTTCTGCCTGCTCTGCTGCACTCCATGTCTCAGTACTTAGAGAAACCCACAGCCACTTTCTGTCAGGAGTAACAGGCCATATAGCATCACTGCATTTGTATAGGGTGGCCCAAGACACTGCAGTTCAACAGTGGAGAGAATCCACGCAGCACATTTTGAAGAACTTGGAAGTGGTTTAAGAAAGGTTGAAGGGCAGATCTGCTCTTACATACAATCACTACAGAAGATAGTTCATAGCATCACTATTAGCAAATTAACTATGTGTGTATATTTTGTTTCTTGATGATGGCTGTTTGGTTTCCTTAACACTAATAAAAAACTGATAAATGGGTAAAGTTCCTGTGCTCTTATTTTCAGCTGTGTGGTTCTCCAAAGGACTTGCATGACACAAACATGAATAAAGTAACTGAAAATTTTGTAAGTCAAATCTAAATCTCATTCTTCTGCAGATGGTCTTGCAAAATGTTGTGTTCAAACTCTGAATTTTAGAATGACAGGAAAACAAGCTGCATCTATCAAGTTTCTCTTCTACAGCTGCTAAACATTACAAAAATACCTTCACAATAAAAAAAACCAATCAAACCACTTGTGCACTTTGCAGTACATTGTAACTTGTATAAAAGGAGGATTCACGTTCTTCTGTAACTCACGTTTTGCCCACATTCACTGGGATGATTTGGGATCAACTGCTTGTTGAAGCTTGCACCATGAGTACACTTAATTCCAACTTGGGCGCTTCATTCACCGCATGCAGCACGTATGGAGCCTAAAATACTCCTAAGCCATCAGTAAGAAGCTGCACAAGGACAGCCTGAGGCAACGCTGAAGTTGAGCCACCTTGGAGCAAGCTGAGCCCCAGAGCTCCTTCCCAAGCAAAACTACCAAGGGTCCTTTCAGCTGCAGCTTTTTCAGAGCCTCCAGAATGAGCTGCTCCTCAGGGGGTTACTCCAGTTACCCAGAGCCTGTGTGCCTGACATCAGTGAAGGAAAGGGGGATGCCTCCAGGCCTGGGTAACAGCTTCTGCCTTCTCTCCTCACAGCTAAAACCTCCTGTGCCTCAGACAAGCAGGGTGGGTCACCTGCAGATCATTAACACTCAAGTCCTTGCTGCCTGTGTGCACCCTTCCCTGCCCATTAGCCACAGGCAGGGGTGGACAACTCCGAGCTTCACCGTACCCGCAGTTCAGTAGCAGCTCATGTTCATCTCCCTGCCCAGGGAGATGCCGTGTCACCACAGAAAGTACACTGGACTGGGCACGGTCCTGCAGCAACCACCAGGTTGGTTTAGAGGAAGTGCAGCTTTCCCCTCAATTCATTCAACAGGCAAGCTGGCTTTATTATTTAACTGTATAAATGATAATCTGGGCCTTCTATACATTTCATTAATAGGAAAATCTTTACATTATTAACATAATAAATAACATTTACTCAGCTAAGTCAAGAGTGCAAAATGAATTGCACCACTACCAAAGTCAATAGCTCAAAAAGCACATACTTGAAGTTAAAAGCAAGGACTGAAGGGCATGATTGAGGCACTTGCAGTTTAAAAACTCTCGTGGTTTATGTCACTCCTCCTTTACCACCCAAAGCTGTGCACTAGGAGACAGGATACTATCCCCTATCCCACAGCTTTCTCATGAAGTAGGATTGCAGTAGAAAATTTTCACTCTTCAGGCTTGAAAATAATTCAATCAATCATTAAAGTAATTTGGAAAAGTTACTTTGCTCCTTTTTTGAGTACTCAAACATCCATTGCCATGAACGCTGACTAATGCAGTGTAGCAGAGGAGGAACTAGGAGAGTTTAACAGGTGTCCCTGTTCTGCCTTAGACACTTGCAGAGTCTGAGGAACTGCAGCGGCACACAGGACAGGACAGAACTGACAAAGCCCTCAGACCGAGGGTTTTTAACAAGATGCATCTTGAGAAGCCTCCCAGTGCACAGCTCAACAACAGCATGAAATCGCACTGGCATTTCACACAAGCCAACCCACATAAGTATGCAGTGCTTGGTGTGTGAAAGACGGAGAGACTGCTGGAACCACAACACAAAAGGAACTGGCGGGGACCTATACTCAGATTCAGTGGCTGGGTACCTTAAAAATGGGATGTGTTTTACGCTAGACCATAACATATACAATCACACTCAGGGATGGAGTGTTCAGGGCCTGTGTTTCAAAAGTGCACTCAGCATACAGTAGTCTCATGGTCACATAGCAAGAACAGCACTGCTTTACATCCAGAATGTGAGGGAGTCTGACCAGGATGGTGTCAGGAATGGCTCCTACAGAGCAGTCACTAGTCCCAGCTGATGTCGTCTTTCTGCAGCGAGGTCTGTAAGGTCTGCATGTCTCTCAGCAACTGAAGATTTTTCCGACTCTTCTCTCCAGGTTTCACTTTGATGGGACCAGCATTCTTTCCTTTTGTAGTTACTGTAGTTGTGACTTTCACCTCACTGACAGGGAACCTGCTGTCTTTTACTTGTTTACCAGAAGTCTTTTTGGACTTGGATTCTCTCTTAAGCCTCTCCAGCTGAACGAGAAACACGAAGAAAAACATTAAGCAGTGACTTTGTTTTTCAGTTTATGTTGTGCAATTCCTCCAGACATCTGAATTATCCCACCACTCATCTCACCCAGATAAGTAAATGGATGCTCCCAAGTCACCCTGAATAATAAATATTTTATTCTCCTTACACAGCATCACTATATTTGCATTTTCAGAACCATGTTCAGCTTATAGTCTGAACTAGTAGTTTTATCTCCTTAAAATAATGGCAAATTGATTATGGGGGAATGTCTCTATCATAAACATAATAGAAAAAGTGATATATGACAAAAAGTTGATTTGTCACTGCTACTATCCAGTGATTAAAAACCCCAAGCAAACCAAAACCAGATTTTTCCACACATACTAGTGATTTTAATAGCCAGTCACTGTCAGAGATGTAGCTTTAAAAGGAGTACCAGAGGAAACTGGGCAGGGTCCAAGGTGCAGACACATCCATACTCTCAAACAGCAACATGAGTTCCTGTTACTCAGGTAGTGGAGCTCCCCCTCTCAGTTTATAGCACACAGTAGCTTCCCTAAATGCCGACTCCTAAAACTGCTGTCAATAGCTCATCAGAGGACTGTGGTACGGTACGTGCAGAACATTGCTACTGGGAGCTACCACACATCTGTTTCTCTGCAGCAGCTCCTCTGAAGATCCTAAGAGATCAAAGGGGGGTCGTGCTGCTGTTGGAAACCATTTCGCATGTCCAGCGCGGATGTCAGCAGCAGTGCTCTCTGCACATATTTTGTGTTTAAGTTGGGGCAGATGAGGGGGAATCTTGGTTCATATGAACTGAACCAGATGCAACACATGGGATTAAGCTCTTGGGAAGAATTTTGTGAAATGAATGAAGATTAGAGAAAATAGGGAATCAATAGGTTTTATAGCTTTGAATCAACAGGCTACACTATTCAAGACATTTTGAAAGCTGTTTTAAATGGGTTTATCAAGTTTTATAAGTTGCATATCAAAACAAATAGGTCATTTACTCCAAGCAAAGGAGAACTGTTAAAAGATTCAGCTCAACACTGAAAGCCCCTGGGAATCCAGATATCTCTAAATACAGTTTAGGTTATTGTAAGTTGAATGTGAACAACAGCATTTCATGAGGGCTTCCCTGCACTCTCTCTGGAGCTTGTTGTCAGTAGAGACCTCACACAAAGCAGTTGCTTTGGTTCACAGCTGTTTGACACACGCCAGGAACAGGCACAGGTATCTCCTGACACATTGGATAGCCGACCAGAAATACAGCTGGCAGCCCAGGAAACAGACTCACACCTTTCAGCCCTATATGCTGTTTCTCATCTTGTGTATCACCCAACCAGCTTATTCTGTGTCCACAGAATTCAACAGCTGTGGGATTTGCCAGTGTACAGTGGACAATCTTTTCCCTGTTTTGGGGATAAAAGGCAAAACAAGAACAGAAGTGAAAGCTCTGCACAGGACAGGATGAAGAGCGGGCACAAGGGTGACATGGTAAGACAAAGGATACTCCTGCAGAAATACTGGGATAGAAAGACAGAGGCATGCAGAGTAACTGTGGGACATCAAAGCTAAAGCTGGGCACTACTGCTCTACAGTAGTTATTTCTGCTTTATTCAATTGCTGCAGGATTAGGATAAAAACAAACAAAAAGCCTTAAGATAGCAACACAAACATGAACACAGCCTAAAGGAACTCACCTGCAACCAGTGTCTCCGGACTTTGCTGATTTGGTCTGCCTTTGCTTCCATCTTTCCCACCAGTGCCTCAAGTTCCCTCTCCAGATCTTCCCTCACTGCGATGGTTGGGGCTTCCTGGACAAGCTGTGACAGCTGCTGGTGATCGCTAGCGTGGGATTCAGACAGAGCAGAGCTGGCATCAGACTCCCTTGATTCCTAGCACCCATACATCCAGTTCAGAAATAACACTTCTAGGAAACCATAGCATCAGCAGCCAGACATGGCCAACAAGCCATAACGAACCAGTAAGAACAGTTTTGCTGGTCGGTGGCATTATTACAGCAGCAATTCCTGTGGCAGGCGGCTGCTGCTGCAACAGTGTCTCAATAACAGAAGTAGCTTCACACATTCAAAATGAGGGCACGATTTCAGCACTCATTCAGCTACTATTTTGCATCTCTCTATCTACTGCAGTTGTGAAGTGCGATAACAATGCATGTTCTGTTAACCAGGACAAACAAAATGACAAGTAAAACTGTCCTTTAATGGAGTGTTTGTCCAGCGTACCTGAGGCTGTTACCACACTTCTCCCCAACCCCTCACAAATTTCTAACTGCTGCATAAAAAACAGGTATGCAGTCCAGATCATTTATCAGAATTTATTTTTAACTGCAAAAACAAACAGCCTCTACAGCAAATAGAGCAGAGAGACTGTATGCCAAAGACTTCCCAAAACTAAATCCTTTCTAAGGAAAAAACCTTCTGACTTAAGCAAAAGGCAAAGCTATAAAGCATCTACATTCATAACCTGCAATGGAGAATATGTCAAACTCACAAACTCATCTGCCCAAATTCATCTTGTAAAGTCAGCAGCACTTCTGAGAGCTCTTCCTGGGACGAAGAAGACTCTTTTGGCAGAAAGGACTTTCTGCTTCTGCTGGCAGGTTGGGTACTGATGGGTTTTGCTAGTGGAATATCATTTACCACACGGCTGTTACACAGAGCTTTCGTGTGCTGTTTCATCAGGTGCAGGACATGTTGCACGTTGGCACCAACTGAATGACTGGGACTGGTAGACTGGAAGGAAAAGTAAAAGAAAATTCTCTTAAATAGCACTACCAAGAACCTACTTAATAATAAATAAAGAGGAACATTTAAAAACAATAACATTTTTTATTTAATGCCAAGAACGTTGAGGTTTTTTTAACAAATACGCGCTAACAAGAACAGCTTGACTAGCAGCATAGAGAGGACCCATTTTTGGAGAATGCCACTTCAGCAAGTTATCGATACTCAACAATCCTTTGGAAGAGAAACTGTAAGAGTCAAAGAAAATTAAATGATCTGACCACTGGGTGTCAGGAGTGCACCAAGTCAGAGCCACTGAAGATGCTGCAGCAGCTGAGCGTTAAACTGTGGAACTGAGCTGCTCACCTTTCCAGCGACAAAGGGCACATCGCCCAGACACAGTCTGTAGTGGGGCTGTGCAGTGAGACGGCTTGTGAGAGCGCACTTCTGGAAGGAAAGAAGAGCGAAATGTTTATCAAAAGATGACAGAGCAAACCCATCTTCCCTTTGTAATAAAAGGGGGAGCCTAATTCTTGATTGCATGCACACGCCCTTGTTTAACTCCTCAGCAATTGCCCTTCTCTTCTCCCCACATTACCTTCTCTGGCTGTTCAGTTTTCTTCCTGGGTCTTCTTGCTTTTGGAGAAAGCAATGGTGATGCTGCTTGAATCAGTAGTCTGTTGGTTTCTAGGCCTGTCTGAAGCTTTAATTGAGGGAATAAGGGGAGTTACTGGAATTATAGTAACAAATAACCAGAGATTGAGTAAGCTGAGAATTGCAAAACAACAGTTTTTAAAATACAGGCTCTCCGAAAGCAAGGGCTGCAAGTTTTAGGATGCTTCAGTAGTCCAAGGTCAGTTTAAACATTAAAGAACACTTCCTCTGGTAGCACTACTCATCGCTAATCCTACTAAGTTGGAGAATTGGTCTTACTGCATTACTCTAATGCAGGCAAATGCCAAGACATCAGCTGTGCTTTACAGCTGACAAAATATTAGAGAAGTCGGAGCCACACAATCCTGTTCAACTGAACCTGTGGCAGAGTTAACAGACAACTATTCCAGCTGTTCTATTAAATTTGACAGGAAAAATCCCCCCAAACCATCTATTGGAACAGAGGTGGTCAGAGGAGCTCTATGCACCTCACTGTTCCTTCCAAGAGGAAGCTACGGCATGGCTTTAGAAATCATGTCCTGACCAACCTCAGCTAGAAACATTCACAGAACAATTTCTCATAATTAGAGACACTCTCCCCCTCCAATCACATGGCAAAGGCTAAAGCTAGAGCCTAACACTTCAGCTATGTAAGGTTAGGAAAAGACCAGTGTCCTTATGGGCTTATAACCAATAGTATATGATATCTTTTTTCTACCTCCTTCTGCAATATTTCCAGTTACAATTATGAAGGAGCACACTTGTTGACCTTGATCTATTTAAAGCAAAAATCCTCATACATACTCAACTATGAATTAGTCTCAATTTCTACTCTTTTTTCAACTAGCTTCTTTTACTGAAGAAATCAAGCTTCAGTGTGCAAGTACTGTTAGAAAAAGGTTTCCAAAAAAGCTCAGAGAACTTCAGAACATTTGGCACCTACAACAGGAGAGAAAAAAAAAGGGGAAAAAAACCCAAACAAAACCAAACCAACCAACCAGACTAAAACAAATTTTCATTATTCTGTATATAGGAGGCACTTTCAGCAAGCTGAAAAAGTTGATGGAAAGGAAGAGCTAATTACAGTGTGCAACAGTACAAAAGACATTTCCTGTTGGTTACCTCAGCTGCTTTTTCCTGAACAAGCTTTCTCGCGTGTTCTTCCTCCTGAAGCTTCTGTTCCAGCTCTTTCATTTTTTTCTGGTAAAAGTTGAATAAAAATAATAGCATTACTAATGAAATAATTCTTTATTTTCCTGAAGCCTACCATACTGAGAGCTTGAGCAGAAGTATCAGTTCAGTTTACAACTTAAAGCTAAGTGAAGATTTCAACATTAGAATGATTGCTGACATCTGTCTGTATAGGCATAAATGCAGCAGTCAAGTACTTACGCTTAAAAACTTCAATGATTTTTCTATTTTAACATCCACAATTGGTATCGGAATTTAAGTTGTGAATTACAGGGAGGGCAATACACAAGGCAGTCTTTTCCTTTGCTTGTAAAAAAACCTCAAAATACATTGTTTTGTGTACATTATCCTGAAAGATTCTGTACTACAAAAGCACTAACAAAGATAAATCTTGTATAATTATAAGCTGAGAGAAGACTTGCTTTATTTACACCACTAAGGGTACTTTTGCTAATATCTGCAACATAAACACTTGGAAGAAAGGAATTGTTTAACATCGAGCCACCTTCTTAATAACGAGGGGGAAAGTTTATATGATGCCTCTGAGATATCTTTAAGCAAAGCTAAAGTGATTTCATCTTTCTGTGGTTAAACACATGCAAGAACTCTTTTGAAAGTCCTTTCCAAAGAAAAGAGTTAAGGGGAAAGGCACACATTTCTTTGTAAACTTTCCAACAAGATGAAAACTTTATTTAAGCAGGATACACTTACTTAAACTTCCAAAGTAAAAGATATCAAAAGACCTTCTGATTTTATACAGCAGAGTGAAAAAATCCAATCCAGAGCTCCAGGACACAAACCAACTTCCCTTCTCTTCCCCCAAAGACTGATTATGCACAGAGCCACTAACCAATCTTAAGGCAGAAAAGCACACAATTAAATAATTCTGCTTTACTTAAACTGCAAGATTAATGTAACCAGCTGTTATACAAAGTGTTAAAAGCAAAATCCTGGATAAAAACAGAGGATGAAGGCACTATAAACACTAACCTTTTGTGTTGAATAAAATAACCCTTTTGACTATTTTTTTTTCATTCAAAACAGATATATTTTAACTTAAAATTATTTTCTGCCCTTTACAGCATGTGGCACAATTCTTGATTTCCATATGGTCAGTCTCACAAAGATCTTTGTTTGGCCTATTAAGTATGACAGAATTTTTAATATGAAAATACTGAAGCAAATCACCTGTTTGAACTACAGACTGACATGAAGCTGGGCCAATGCTTTTACACTGAAATGAGTAAGTATTCACTCAGTCAGCTGTTTAGCTGCAGTGTGCAGCACAAACTGCATAGCAAAAGTATCTCGCTGTGCTATCAGCAATAAGCCCTGTTAGAAATTATCTATCCAAGTCATACTCCCAAAATAAATCTTTTTCCTAGCTTATAGAAAAAAGTATTACATGGATTACTGGTCCGTCTCTGAGGGAAAGGCCAAAGGAGCAGCTAACAGCAAACACAGATGCTCCCCAGCCACACTGCCCATCAGTAAGTACAGAAAGCACACTGCACGGCAACACTGGGCTGTCTAAAACTCTGCTCAGTCACCAGTAGTAGCTGCAAAAAGAAAATTTAAAAAAATCATGTCTATTTTTGCCTGTTTTCTGGATACAGTACTCCAGGTACAATCTCACCAGAGAGGAGTACAGAGGCAGAATCACCTCCCCTGACCTGCTGGCCATGGTTCTTTTGATGCAGCCCAGGATGTGGTTGACCTTCTGGGCTGACAGCGTATGTTGCCAGCTCATGTCCAGGTTTCCATTCACCAGTTCCCAAAAGTCCTTCTCAGGGCTGCTCTCAAACCCTTCATACCCCAGCCAGTATTGATACAAGGGGTTGCCCCGATCCAGGTGCAGGACCTTGCACTTGGCCTTGCTGAACCTCATGAGGTCCACATGGGCCCACTTCTTGAGCCTGTCCAGGTCCCTCTGAATGGCATCCTGTCCCTCAAACAACTTTAACTTTAAGACAGAAAGGTATGAGACCTCAAAGATACAGAGCACCTAAGTTTCATAAAAATTGGCTGCTGGGATAAACACCCAAATTAGTTTCACCAGAGAAAAAGTGTTTCCAGTGAGAAGACAGTTTTTATCTCTGTGCTTCACTACCTTGCAACTTAGCACCTGTTTGATAGCTGAGTAGTCAGCACCCAGCTGGGACAGGGTAGGTGCAGCTTCTCACCACCCGGCAAATAGAGAACAAGAGGAAAAACTAGAGGTGTAGGTAGCATACAGCCACAACAGGATGTGAAGATTCATTACCTCTCCTGTTTACAGAATGGGGGTGTTTTAATAAGTCTCATTGTTAGCATAAAGAAAAGATCAATTACTACCAACAGGTTCTTCAGAACCTGTCATCTGCACATACATTCAAATTCTGGCCATCTGGCCACAGGCAAGACCAGAGCCCAAACTGTACTTTTAGGGTACATCCCCATTCCCTTACTCCATCCTCAGACAGACACATTCAGACCCTCTCAGTCAACTACCCAGAGACTGCACTGTGGGACTATGGTTGCACCATACACCAGAAAACGCTTTTGAGGCAAGTACTCCAGTTACAAGTACTTCACGTGAATAAGAGTCTCAGCATTTCCTTTTTACAACCAATATTAGCACTGGCAATCTGTCTGAAAGTAACACTTATAGTGCCAGGCAGTGGCTCTGCAGAGATTAAATGCCCTTGGTAAGACCTGCACACAACTTGCACTCCAGCAGAGTCTCTGTCAGAGGCAGTTAAATCACTGCTCGCTCATGAGTAGTCATCTCACCACTTTCCATCTATTTCAGCTCACCAGGTATAGAAACAGTCTATTTCTTGCCTCAAATTAAACTTGCAAATGTTCCTGTGGTCTTGCCATAACTAAAGGAGAGATTAAAGAGGCAACAGATGCAACTGTTCTAAGCAAAGCGTGCAGTCACCCTTTTAGCATTGTAAGGTAATGCTTGGCACATGGATGCTCGCACAGCAACACAGCCTGCAAGCGCAGAGGCATAGACCTGTTGATCAGAAAGCAGCTCATGAGAGCAAAACGATCACAAGGAAAGTGATCTTTAGCCAAAGCTAAATCCAGATTTCTCTCAGTTCCTAGAATTGTTTCAAAATTGTGTGAACTAAACATCCAACTCCACTAAAATAGATTTAATCGTGACAGCTACTAATTCCTAAAGATATTGAAGAATCAGAGACATCTAGCTTGAACCAGGAGAAAAAAAAAAAAGAACAAAACCAAAACAAAACCACACCACAAGTGTTATGCTGAAATTATGTTCGCTAGCCAGGCACAAAAAGAGAAACAACCCAGCCTCACTAAACTCCAGCTGCTATCAGTCAAAAACTTGGTAAAAGCCCTTCAGAGAGGAATTCTGCTTGCTGAACTGATTATTTCATCTCTGAATCTAGAGGAACCTACTGCTGCTTTCAGTGACCAAGGCCCAGGAGACATTCACCTCTTTGGCAAGGGTTTGGTCCAGGTAGACAACGCATGCACTTACACCCCACAACTGCAGCTCCTCACAATGGAATGTCAAGATCTTAAACAGCTTTTTAGAGCTACCTGGCGCTAGGGACTTCCAAAAGTAGTTGTACCTAAAGCTCCTGCAGCAAACCAACTAGCTAAAGATCTACTATAAAACATCACCCTGTGTACTCCTGGAAAAACATCAACTACTTCAGCATCTGGTAAGGGCTGGTAAGCCTACAATTCTGATAAGAGTGCAGAGCAGAGCTCAGTACTACAATCTTATCACTTACTATCTGCTACTTCTTGGGGGACACAAAGGTAGAAATTTGCAGGTGGAGCCTCTCCTTGATCAAGCCACATGTAGTTCCCGTGCCTGGGAGTCTTGTGGTCTCTCTACAGCAGCAGAAAGAGGATGTGGACTGAACTTCAGAAGCCAACACCACAGACAGTGCACAGAAAGAATATGAGCAAACACAGTCACATTGAACCTGTAAAAGCTACTGAATCGAAAGGAATCCTGAAGGGGCAGAGTGGATCAAACCCACTAACAGCCAACCAGTGCCAGATGCCTAGCAATGCCAGCCTCCAGAATCCTGCATACAAAATAACCAGTAATAATTGTATTTCTTGAGGAGGGCAAGTGGCTAAAAGAAAAAACAAACACACCAAACTCACAGAAGTCAAAGGAAGTCTGGGTCATAACAGAACGTAACTGCTAGCATGCACTAGCATGCAAGGCCACCCAGAAGCTGGGAGTGTAGGAACACCCACAATACTGCACACCTCTGTACCAACCGACCACAAAAGAGGAACATCAACAGGTATCATTAAGGCTAAACGAACTGTAGTGACAGAAAGCCTACCTGGCCATGGAAACTTCCAGTAATAACTGCAAGTTTTTACAACACTTCAGCTTTGAAAATATGTTGAGCTGCTGTATTTCTCTACAGCATAAAGTTTTGCTCAGCTCTGTTATCAACATATAGCTATAAAGTGCTGATTACTATAAACAAGGTAAATCTCATGTAGCATCCAGTACAAATGACAGACCTCTGCTATGGACTGCATCGTAGTAAGCCTGCTGTACTCTTTCTCCAGCATGTCCAGCTTTTCCAGTTTAGACTGAACATGTGACTGATCAAGAAGCCGATCTCTCTCCAACGAACCCTTGAAGGGAGAAGTGAAAAGCAAGACAATTATAAGCACAATAAAACAAGACTAGCTGTAGTAAGCCTGGTGTCTGCAGCACAAAGGAGACCCATGAACACCCTAGAGGAACCACTACTTCCTCTGTGCCATTTTTGATGGTGCTATGACTAGGAAGCAACTGCACCACTGATCCATCAGTGTTGGGAACCTCACACTCAACCAGATTCAGATGAGAGAATTCCGCAGTCTCTCCTCCCTCTGAACCCAATGTGGTAAAAACTCCTCATTATTCAGCTATTAGACATAGCTTTCTTAAATTTTTTTCTTCAGTAAATATTTAATAGACAGAAATAGAACAGCCACAGAGACCAATGAACAGAGAGCTCTAGGTGATCCATATTCTGATAAAACAAAATTCAAGCTCGTTTTAGAGAAAGGGCAAATCTCACAGCCACTGATGGTGGGAAATAGAAATTTTACTAGTATTTCTACAGCATCAGTATTACAGCCTCAGTTTAGCAAGAGCAGTACTAGTAAAGAAAATCCCCAAATATCTTAAGAGCATAACACAAAACAGGTTTTTTTCCCAGTGGTACATGGGTATAACACCGAGGGATAACGATGAGCTACTCCAGTAAACCAATCATAAAGCAGCAAACAATCCTTATTACTATCAGAGCCTGATAGTGCCTTAGGGGCAGGTGCACAAAGATGGAAAACACCAGGGTCCTGGTAAGATTGGGAAATTTAAGTAGGGAAATTATCTACACCTAAGTATATAAAGGCCAGCTGAAACAGACATCCACACTTAAAGAGAATAAAATTACAGTAGTTATGAAAAATCATGACATAGTTCATGACTTTTTTAATTTAACCCTGAGATAACCTTGAGAACACACCTGTTTCTCCAAGACATGCGACTTCTCATTTTCTGCATGCTGGATCATTTGTCTCATGTAGTCCAGCTGTTTCTCTAAAAGGCTGCACCGAGACTCAGCAGCTGCCAGCTGAGAAGCCAGTTCTGAAGACAACAGAGGGCAGAAAAGTGAAATCATGCACTGCTTCTTCCTGGGATTTTCTTTCCTCTTTTCAGCATAGTTCCACAACAAACAAGAAAAAGACCACCTACAGGTACTCACAGATTAAGCCTAATGAACTTTTGTATGCATGCAAATCCCTAAAACAAAGTATGCTTTTAGAATTGCTTCATATGTCACTGCAAAGTAAAAGAAGCTCAAAGTAAATTAAAATAGTCTTATGCATTGATAAAAGCCAAGTTTCATCTACATCAGTGTTCTGTAGTATCTATAAAAGTTTGAAAACAACCTTGATTTTTCTTTGACACTTCAGTCTTATCATGCTCTTTGTGTTGCATTTGTTCACTCAGTACTTTTTTATAGTCCGCTGTTTCCCTGCTGAGGTGTTTTACATTCTCCTCTGCCTGAAGCCGTTCCAACTCCAATCGATGAATTTTTTCCTGGAGATTCTTCAGAGCAGAAAATATTGCTGTAATTGAACGAGTATCTTTTGTTAGGTACGTTCAATGTTACCTTGAAGTGGTGATTTAACTTGAAATGTTTTTATGAAAGCACGTTATGTAAGAAAGAGTGTTCCTTACCAGCATCCGAGACTACTTCCAGGAATTAAGACCTGCTTCCCTTTTAACAATAACTGATTCTGTAATTGGTCTGAAACAAATAGATGCACTTGGTGCACAGCTTCATCAAAACATTTGGGAAAGATGTGCCCATTTCCCAGAAAAGGGCACATAAGGAATCAGTAGACTAAGTACAAACAGTGCATCTTCTGACTCTCTATCAAAAGGAAATGAAAGGTCACAACTAGATAGTTAAAACAGTGGCAATTCTCTATACTACTCTTCCTCTACAAGTGCATGCTACCACAACAAAATACACAAATACAAGCTTTCAAAAGGGCTATAGAAGTGTTTATTTCTCTAAGTGACAGCTTTTTTGATCCTTCTGCTTTTGCACTTGCGTGCCTCCCTCCACAAGACATACGCCTCCTTTGTGCTGAACAACCTTTCCTTTTACTGCTCCATCCCCTGCTTTAGCAATTACTCAACAAAACCTTTATATATTCATCACCACAAAAAGAAAAGCAGTTGTAATAGAACCCACATCACCTTGCAATTAGACCATCTGCTGGTAATCTGATGTACTGCATCTCTTAGTTGCATTGTTTAATTCTGCAAGAGGAACCATAAGCCCTTTCCCCTATACAGTCTTGTTAAAGCAAAACACAGGAACATCTGTAGAGACAGCTCATATAGCAGACTAATCTGCGAGGTCACGTTAGCCCACTCCTTTGTGCTTAAATCCACTCTAAAGAAAGAATGAACCTTCATTACAGGATGCACAGGCACAAGAAAAGTTGGGACTGCATATTTGTTTGAGCATCAGATTACAAAAAATAAAAAGGAAAAATAATTATCAGAATAAGTTTTCCAGCATAAAATCTCATCAAATCTTGAAATTCAGAACAGCACATTGAAGTATCACATCAATAAAAACCACCTGCTTTAAGATACCTGTTATGTAAATAGGAAAGGGGAGAGAACAGTCACAGTTGAGGAGAAAGTTACAGATAACATGGCTCTGCATGCAAGATCAGTCACCAACTGTAGCCTCTTTTCTATTTATATGACTGTTATCAGGATTCAGTTCAGATGGGCATAGCTGAAACTATAAACAGCTTTGTTACCATGATCCTTAAAGCTAAATTGAAATCCCTGTATAATTACAATGACAACTAACAAAATAGAGCAATGAAGTTATTTAAGCAATTAATAAAGGTGAAACCAAACAGGATGCCAAGTATCGTTCAGTTGTCCTTATTAGAGTATTAAAACCAACTATGTATGCTGACACACACACACACTACAAAGAAGTTCAAACCAAATTAAGCAGGATTTATTATACTTAATTTTAGGATTTTTCAATATGATTTTTTTCAAAATTGGGAGGTGGGAGGAGTGGTAAGGACCCTCAAAGAACAACCAGATCTACATTCCCATCTGAGGTTAATTCCCATATCCTTAACCTTACTAAAATACACACTCCAGAACATTTTTGCATTTTTAAAACCTACACAAAAAGAGTAAGATATTGGATCATCTGCCTGTTGGGATTTAATTTTCAGTACATATATTTACTTAAACATTTTTTCAAAATAAAGATATTTCATAATTTTTAAAAAGGGATATAATTTATCAGATTGTCTCCCTCCACCCATGCTTATGTCAGAGTTGGCAGATTCCTTGCTTGAAAAGAGTTGCTAAGTGAAAACCTGGAAGTCAAAAATTTGTCACTAATGAAATATGCAACACAATCAACAAAAACACATCTGCATCACAAGGTTCCTTTAGTTTTGTGTCAATGGCACTCTCAAAAATCGATGGCATTGAGCATATGAGAACCTATACTGAATTTTAAATACCACTTCAAGAATTGAGATGTCAGCTATCAGGGCATTAATGCAGAAGTCTAATAATTCAAACATCAACTCTGCTATTTGAACAAGGACTTGAGCCTATCATGCTGGTTTTTTATTTAGTTTGTGTAATATCAGGACTCATCCTGAATCTCTCTCACTTTTCTCCCTATAAGGAAAAAAATATCAAGTTTTTCATACCCTTAGGCCTCCAAGCAACTCCAATCTTAAAGGGAGTATTTTTGCAATGACCCCAAGCCAAATAGCTCGCATCAAAGGATCAGTCCTGCTTTAGCCTCCCAACTCCCCATGTTGCCTGCTGTACTTGCTCCAAGGCAGCTCTAGAGTATGTCTCATTGCATGACAAGCCAATTCACTAAAGTAACAGAAAAATAACCATGAATGGTTTTGCTCAGGTCAAGTCAGGCAAGATGAATCTGTTTATCTGGAGATGAATGCCAGGACCAGAGTGGGAAAGGAGGGAGAAGGAATAGCCTAGAAACAAGGAAGAATACATGGGAGTAAAACCACCTCCCTCTTTGGTACTGAGAGATCTCAGTTTAGCACTACACTGAACTCTTTTCTGCATCCTCCAAGTCTTCACTGGTATGATAAATATTCTTGCTACATCCTTTGTCCATGAAAAGTTTTTCCATTTCATCAGAGCCAAACTCTTCCTTTGCCCCAAACCATACTGAGGACTGAAGTCTCCTTATTTCAAACTCAGCTGTGAGCTTGGGAAGAAAGATTGAGGGAGAGGAAGACTGAAAAATGCACAAAGAAAACACGTCAGGACAATTTCACAAAGTCCTTGGCCAATTTCACAGTGCTTTACTACTGAAGAGGAGCTGTAAAATGACTGTTTTCACTAGAGATTCATTAGGAAAGGGCAAAGGACCTACAAAACAGGTGACCTGCACATCACTGGGAAGTGAGTAAGGGATAAAAAGACTGCAACCCTTGTAGTTGTGGGCATACACTATTTCACCACATGATTTGGAAACAGGTAAGAAAACAACTTTGAACTATTACCTTTGCTGTTGCTTTCAGGATATGGAATTACTGGTTTCTGTGGGGAGCGCAGCAAATCTGAATTAATAAATGGCTTGTACTTCGGATATTCTATAAATGAAGTGGCAGAGAGTCCATCTGTGGCTGATGCAGAGTTATGGGTCTTGTGCAAATCATCCTGAAAACAAAATAAAGCTGTTATTCAGCACATTTTTCTGTCACAATAACAAGAAGTAGAATCCTATTAGATGTGTAGAAGTATTGCTGCAGGAGACTGTAATAGCTCAAAAGCTGTATTTCCTTTCCTAAAGCCTTAGGTTGTGTCATTTTTACATAAAACTCCTCTCCACTAAAAACAGTATCAGAAAGAAAATGTCTTTCCATACTAGTTTGATTTCTACTTCGGTTTTCAACTTATACCGTCTCTTGCTTATTATGAGAAGATAATACACCAGGCAGTTGGAAAACAAACACCTTGCTAACTACTGATTACACTTCCTGCACGTAAGATACTGTCCTAAGGTGGCCAAACGTGATAAAGCACACCCTGGACCATAGTTCTGCATCCACTCATCTAACATAACAGCTCGCTGCCTGTAGATGAGGCAGGGGATGCTCTCTCCTCACCTCACCCTCACAGCTGCATAGTCCCAACCCCTCTTTTCTGCTGGCTTCAATTCACCTTTCCCATCCTTCCATAGATGAACCTCACCAGCAGGAACACCTGGGTGACTCTATGCTACATCTGATGAGTGGCATCAGCACAAGAATAGCCCCAGAAGATCGCTGCCCGGAAGGTGCCTTCGAGCACCCACATGCTATTAGATCAGCTTGAGATTGCTCTCGAAAACACAACCATAGAGACCACTCATTTCTCAGCAGTCTACGTCAGCTTACCAGACATTTGCTGTGTTTTGGATGTTGCAATGACCAGAGGGGACCACCTAGCTGTGAACATGCCATGCAGTCAGGACACCATTAAACTATGTGCTTTCTAACAAGATTCTTCTAAGGAAAAGGGTTCTGATGCTTGTATACTGTGTTTATGGTTTTGACTTAAAAAAACTGGCTTAAGCTTTCTGACTTGTGTATATGAATTAAACAAAATATGAATGCTTACTTTTAATGTGCAAGAGTAATTTCTAACAACTGTACCCAACACTAAACATTTCAGTAACAGAATTTCAAAGTAGCCAAAGAGAGAAGTGGGCTCCAGGCAGATGCAGTGCTCCTACAGCTTTCCACACAGCATGTACTACACTAATACGTCAGCTGAGCAACTGTTGAACTTGGCAGGGTGTATTTCAGCTTTTGCAAATACCAGTTATTGGGAGCATATTGTGACCTAAATTAAAATACATAAAGTATTTGTGTAATTATCTCATGACAAATTAGATAACAGTCCAAAATGCATTATGAGGAAAAAAATTAAGAAAATTTATAAGTTATTTAAAGCCTATACACAGCTAAATTTCCTCTTATAAACAAAGTGAATCATTGTGGACAAGAAAATCAAGACCCTCAGTACCCTGAATGTATCAGTGTTTCTATGCAGTTTTATGAATGCGTCACAGTTCTTATTTATAACATTTTTGTACACAACTTGAGTGCTTTTCTTGGAATAATTGCATTTGCACAAGTACATTTGCTACCATAGCAAGCCAATTAGAACACTAATCCCAAATTAGACATATATGAACAAAAAATATTTTGAACAGAATTTTGTGTGCATGCATATATACATATGTAACAGAGTAACAGCAGCAACATAAGCCTCAGCAGCCCAAACAGCAGAAACTGTAGATTCAAATATCGATCTGCTATTTTTATTTGCTACTGATTCCAGTCAAAGGTATATCATGGAACAGCCAAAAGTGGAATCAGTTTGAAATCAAAGTAGACCTACCAGCATCAGCATTTTCCTACATGTCTTTATTTTCCACCTGTAAAATCTTGTCTGTGAATTAAAAATAATTACAGTAAACCCCTCCCCAAACTACTGTTTGAAGAGGAGGTTGGGTTTTGTGTGTGTGTTTGGGTTTTTTTTTATTACTGGCATAAGTAACACTTGTCTAGCCACCAAAGACTAACCAAAAGGAAAAGCTTGCGTACTTGAACACTTGAGCACCAAGTTACACAAAGCAAAACAAATACAGGCTTTCGACATGTTGCACATCTTCTAAATTTCACCTGGACGCATGGTACAGGCACTAATTGAAATAGTGTAACAGTCAGTACAGATACCTGCTTGAAACAAGTACTGAAAAAATTGTGCCAAAACATTGTCTATTGCACAGGCAATCACTCTTTGCTTCAGTCTAAATAATCATTTGCTACCAAGTATATTTTCCTTACATGTTCAAGCAAAAGACTAGTTTATATTACATTTCACACACAGCAACTTCTAAATGAGTGAAAAATTTGAGAGAGTTTATGAAACAGCATCAAGAAATCTCCCATCACAAATCTCAGACTCAAACATCACACCAACTCTCTGCTCTTCTCTCCAATTTCTCTCAAGTCATTAAAAATTATTTAAGTCTGATTCTGCTCTTGGAAATTCTCAACAGGGAGAGTCTCAGGAAAATCTTGAGACAAAAAAAAGAAGAAACACACATGAAAATCAGGGAAGTCTATATATTTATTCTGAACCTCAGCTAGGCCACATTGGCTAACCAAATCTCCCCTCACTCTGGATACTCCCTATAGTCTTCCCTTCCTTAAGCCACACTGAAGTCTCGTAATAGCAAACAAAGCAGCTTAGGAGTCCCGCAAGGAGCTAAGTGCACCCGAATTATGTAAAGACAGCAAGCTGAGCACACTTCACCTTCACAGGTCTGAGGACATCACCTTCCAAAACTCATTGCTGCTACCCTTGGGTGTCACCTGGCTACTCAAGCATGCAAAAAGGAACATTAAAAACACGGAGCAGCAATAGCTTAACACACCAGGAGCACAGGGTGATCTCCTGAAGCTCCCAAAGACTAAACACGGGGGAAGGGGTTGGGGGGAGATACAACCTCACATGTCAACTTTTGAAATAAGAATCAGCAACTTGGCGAAAGGGGACACTTTTCAAACTAAGCAACTTGCGTACAGGGTAAAAACAATGCACTGTAACATTGTTACTTCTCTGATGCAGTAAAGAAATACAGCACACCATGAAAAACTATCCAGAAGACTATCTCAGCAGTACAGTAAAAGTTTCAGTAAGAAAAAGGAAAAAAAAGTATCAATTTTTTTTCCTCTCATCCCACACAATTTCACTAGATCCATGGACAGTAAAAATAACAACTATTTATGAGCAAACTGTAGAATGAAAGAGGCAGAAAAATGTGTAAAGTCTCTCAGGCAATAACTGCAGCAAGAAAGCAGGAAGGCACCAAGTCAGCACCTTTGGCACTGGGAAAAGGCACTAAATTAGAGAGGGCGTATTGCAAGTTTTATATGGGTGCCCAGAACAGGAGCGGGGGGGGAAGGAAAAAATCTGATGTTTGGTGATGGCTTAAGTGACACACAGGAGTCCTCACACTTGGTTTAAGAAATAAAGGAAAAAAAAAGCAGAAACTGGAAAATTCTGTAGGGACTGAGAAAAAAGGCAATAGAATAACCAGGTATTGAGTTCACTTAGCATAAAATACCCAAGTACCCAGTCATCAAAACTTTCAAAATAGCCACTTTGGAGGGACAATCTGAATTAGCAGCCTACCCTCACCCTTCAGTACTGTGTTACCCTCCCTATCATGCAGGGGCCAACCTAAGTGCTGTCTGTGCCTGCCTGATACAGGCTGGGTCTGGAGCACCCTAAATTTAAATAACATCTCTACTTAAAAGCAGGCATTAAAAGGTTAACTTAGTCAAGCCATTACACCAAACAGAGGAAAAGAGAAAGTTTTGGCACAATATAGTAGTTTTGTTAAGTTTCTCCTGTAGCATGCCAGAAGTACGAGAACCAACTATTTGCGAAGTTCAGGAAGTGTAAAGTTTGCTTTTTCGTTTTTTTTTTTAACCACATGCAGAAATTCTTCAGTGGGCAACTTTTTTCCTTAAAGTTTTGTTTGAAAAAAATACCAGTCAGGAAGGGTACAGTAGTCCACAAATCACTTAATCACCACTCCTGCTGTGCACGTGCAAATACAGGACCACGCTGCAGAGGAGGAGGAGACGCAACTGACAACACAGAGCTAGGTACCCACCACGCAGCCAGTGAGACTCCAAACCATGAACCCTCAGGAGACATTTTGCACACCATCGCACTGTGTTCTTTTCACCCTCTCTACTCCTCTAAAGCACGCATAAAACACAGCAACAAAAAAACCACTTGTCTTCAGAGAGCTACAGACAACAAGTCAAAACACCAAACAAGAAACCCTGCTTGAAATGTCTGCTTCAAGGGATCACCTGGTGGAAGCAGCAGCTTCCATCCACCCAGCTCAGCATAGCCCAGCTGTGCTTGCTCCCGCCAAGCTCCCATTTCTTCATGTCACCCGCGGAGACACAGGGCCCATTGCTCCTCTATGCTCAGCAACACGACTGAGTAAATCCTGTCCTCGGCTTGCAGCCACCTACACATTACCTCCAGATCTGCCAGGGGCTCACATACACGCCTAAGGATGCGGGTATACACCGGAGTTAAACCCCAGTTTAAAGCCACGTTTCCCTCTCGCTGGTGGGAGGGAGCAGACGCCAACTCCATCGCTCGCTCTCCAACGGGATGCGGCAGCTGGCTGTGCCAGCCCAACTGACCCGGGACCGCACGGACATTTAACTCGGCTTCATCTGGCTTTAGAATAGGCGTTTTCAAAGTCACGACTCCAAATTATTTCTGAAAATAAACCGAATTACAGCATTTTATTCCCATCCGCTCACAAACATGCACTCCAAATGCCAGCGCAGGGGCAGTAAGAGGGGTTGTTTAAATAGCAAACGATCTTCTTCTCTGTCACTTCTACAAAATGCGCGCGCATCTATAGCTTTAACACACAAATATTTTGCATTTAAAAGACCACCCGGTTTTCACGGTCCGCGCTAGTCCGGGCACGCCGAGAGTGACCAGGCCGCACGGACCGACCGCTGTTCCCGGAGCCCGCCTCGACCCCGCTCCCGCCCGAGCCCTCAGCTCGCCTCCCCTTCCCCTCTCCGCGGCTACCAGCGGGGTGAGGG
>NW_010193021.1:0-690 GCF_000695765.1 Mesitornis unicolor
TGAGGTCTCTCATGTGGGGTGTGAGCAGAGTTAATTTCCCAAGATAACAAGGTCCCCTTATGGGGTAGTGTGGCATGCCATTCCAAGCTCTATCCCCACATATTAGAAAGACACCAGGTGGAAGTAAAGTTCCACCAGACACATTTACTGATAGTGTACCAATCTTGAGCTCCGGCCAACCCAATGATTTCCCCGTCACATTTTGATATTTTGGGATTACGCCTTGTGAGTTCTGCTCTGCTACTCATACAATCCTAGGATCACCAAATGTAATAGCTCCAGTTTCATCATACGGTACAGTGGTATACATTCTTGAACAACTGGCTAAATGAGATATGTTGACAACCTCTATTGGTGCAATGCTTGCCAAAAGATCTATTTCTTGCACCAGTTCTGGATCGGTTCTATTCAAAGATTGAACCACCGCTCTTTGCCAGCATGCTCTTCTCAAAGATGGCCATGTAAATTCTGCTTTCATGGTTTGTCCTGAGCAATAACATTCACAATTCTCCACATTCTGCGTACTTACACAACTAGCATTATGAGCTATATCTATCCATTGACTAAAATCTGTCTCATTTTCTACCAACGGCATCCCAATAAGGCAAGTGCAAAAAGGATCTCCTGGCAAAGTCATGCTGATACAAAAATCTTTCTGCCCTGTAACGTTAGCCCATGTCAACCAGACAT
>NW_010193022.1:0-2500 GCF_000695765.1 Mesitornis unicolor
GCCCCCGGCCTCCCCATCACCCCCCGGCCGGGCTGGCCCCTGCCGCCGGCCGCCCCACTCCCGCCGAGCCTCCTCCGGCGAGCCCGAACCGTCTGAAGAGAGGCAGGAACAAAACCGCAAATTTAGATTAATAAAGCATTTGTTGATTCTACAGAAACTTAGCAGGCCCCTAAGAAATCCACCAGAGACCTGTGCAGCTCCAGTAATTTTCTGTTATATTATCTTTCTTGTAAAATACTTCCCCAGACAGAGCCCCCAAAGGGGCTCAAATATCACTGTGACTAACCGAAATCAATGTGCACTCACCTATTGACATTTTTACATAGTTTTTGGATTTAGTATCCGGCCCAAAACACAATCAAATCTTCTGCCAAGGAAATAACAGGCACTTAGCTAGTCAGCTATTAGTGTTACAAAGGAAAAAATGTGGGCACCCAAGGGAGATGGGAGAGACGGCATTGACGTCAGGGGTAATTGGGTGTCTGAGAGAAATTGCCAACGGCTGGCCAAAACCCCCAGAGGCCCACACAAAGCCGAGCTGCAACTCTAATAAAGGAAAGTAAATTCTAGAAAGGGGCTTTGCTGCAAAGAAGCCTAGCAGGAACCAAAAATATCTCCCACATACACAAACACACACACACACAAATAAAAAAATACAAAATATGTTTAGGAGCTCTATTTTGCACATCTGGTTTAGGCTAAAGTGCTTTCTACTTTTTTTTCCAGGACCACATGGATTTTTATGTTGTACCGTATGTTCACCATCTATTTTTATAAAGAGAATTCAGGCCTTTAAAGAAACTTATTTTTAATCATGTGGCTTTAAACTACAATCTCTCTGTCACCCACTCCAGTACCATTGGAAACTGTTTGGTCTTTTCTTTAGAAAACCCTGAACTTCCACGGAGAACGACAAGCACAGCAGAGCCATTGCCATGGCCACAGTTAAGGAGCTGTCCGACTGGAAAGAAAAAATGTATTTTCATGTATAAAACCTCTCTGTCACCTGTATCATATCTACATAGTTCAGCACCAGTGCACCCCTCACGCACACGCTTCGCCTCACATGCGAGACCTGGTGGAAGAGGTTTCAGATCAGAAACTCTGGGCAGAGTTTAGTGATGGTTGGAAGGCCACAGCCTCTTCTTTCCACTCATCCAGATCCCTTCCATGCACACAGAACTGCTGTTCTCCTCACGCTCTACCACATACAAAGAACGAAGCGTATCAGATCAGTCCCTACAAAGACCAACCTTTCTTCATCCCCCTTCTTCTGACCCAGGACTTCTATTATACTCCTCCTGCAGTAAGACTCAAACATCTTGTCACTAATTGCATTGTAAAATTCGTATTGGTGCTTTCCAGGATGATAAACTGGTTTATATCTTCTATATAAAACACAAAAATGCCATTTTAATAGGTGATTTAGAATTTAAGCAAAGTTTTAAGAACAACAAGATGATCAAGGTCTTAAAAGACTGAAATATTCTATTACACATACTTGTGTCCACATCATAACCATGGTCATCTTGCATCTACAGAGGTCCTTATAAGTTGATCAAGTGTTAAAGATTTCACCTGTAAGCTGCCCTCCACCCAACTGAAGAGCAGAGGAGGCAGAATCACGATTACAAAGAAGTCAAGGTACAAACAAAATGGCCACACACACAGGGTGACATTTCTTCATCTCTTCCTGGTGAGCCTAAGTCTTGCCGACGATGTTGTTTATATGGAAAAGGGTCTGGAAAGGCCCCATTCACGGCTGCACTGCACATGGGGCAGTGGGGCAAACTGGGGAGAGGTGGGCAGAGAGCATCTCCACAATCTGCAACTTTTCTTAATCGCAAACCTGCAAGCATCACTCAGACTTCCAAGTGTTAGGGAGGAGCATCAGGCACTTATCCGTCTTCACTTCCTCCAGTGCTTACAGATCCATGAGAAAGGAGCATTAAAACCACTGGACTAACGCTGTGGTATCGTGTCCCTGACAGCACCAACAGAAACAGTTAGCAATTAGTTTCTATTCTGAAGTTTGCATCCTTGCAGTTTTATTGTGCAAATATTGCAGTGAGATGTCTTCCAAATTCTACCTTAATTTTTAAGAAAATACAACCATACATCCTGTAGCCAAGCACGTGTGCGTGACATACGAATTAAATCATTCACACTAAAGCACTACATAAAGGAAAATGCAGCCTTTCCTTTATGCTCAATTTAAGCAGTATATGAGTAATGAATGCAAAATGCCATAATAATAAATATTTGCATCTAGACAATCATATAAAGCCTCCTACTGCTGCCTCAAATCTAATACGCTCCAATATTAAAACTTTCAGTGTAATTCTCCTCAGTTGTGTTGTCTTTGACTAAGACTAAGAAGAAACTTCTCAGTGAGGGTGACAGAGCACTGGACCAGGCTGCCCAGAGAGGTTGTGGAGTCTCCTTCTCTGGAGACATTCAAAACGCGCCTGGACGCCTTCCTGTGTAACGTCATCTAGGT
>NW_010193022.1:7500-34721 GCF_000695765.1 Mesitornis unicolor
CGAGTTGGCTGCCTGCCCCTCCAGGATCTCCAAACACATCAAAGGCAAGCAGTGGTTACTGGCCACTAAGACTCTTTTCACTCAGAGGACCACTGATGTTAAAGAGAGGGTTCCCTCCCTCCTAAAAAACCAAGAATATCTTGCTAACTCAGATGAGCAACATTTACTTCAAGTTTTCTATTCCCTGTAAAACCAGAGAACATATAACTTAGCTTTCCTCTTCCACAGACTACACTGAAAATGTCAGAAAACAGGACAAGCAAGTTTATAAATAATTGCAAAGCCCCTCCTTAAAAAGGTTGAGAGGGAGGTGGGATGAAAGCTCCCAGCCAGGAAAGCTGGGACTGCCAAGGAGCAGAACAGAATAAGGGCAAGGACAGTGTGTGATATCCCAGCTCCATCTGTATGCAGAAATGAAAGGCATGGAGGAAAATATCAGCGCAGGTTATGGCAGGTGTTCCCAGGTGTGAGGAAATCCTCAGGGGAAGGAGCACCATCAACACAAAATACAGCAGACCTTGTAAGAGACAGCTGACATGGCAGATCCTACAAAAGCTTGTCTGCGCTATCTGAGCATCTTTTGTTCTCTAACCCCATTCTTTCACTTGGCAGCTCCCAGATGAAAAGACCTGAGAGATGTTCCTGTCACAGGAGACTTTTCCTCAAAAGGCTCCTAAAAGGAGAAGGGACCAGGGTAACGAGGGGTCCACTATGGGGGATGCATGGCAGAGGGAGCTTTACCTTTCTCGTAACGACTCTCCTACATTTCTGGAAACTCTCTCTAACCCTATCCTCTCACTACCTGCAGAGTGATAACAAAGCCACCATTGTCCATTAAGTCTCCATCTGAAGTGACTCATCTATTCTCAGGAGCTCTGTGTTCATTTTTACAGCCTGGCATCCTACGAAAACAATGTTTACATGATCATATTGCCCGTCACATGTTGTAACTGTTTGTCCCTTCCTATTAACTTTTGAATCACGCAGGACCGGGGATAGAGGACTCTCAGAGAAATCGGGTTTCTCTTATAGAAATTGAGTTTCTCTAAGATTGGTGAAGCTACCTTTGATCAGCAGGGATAGAGACCCCTGTTCATGTCTCTGTGAAGAGAAAGGCTAAGAGCAGAGTCAGCACCCACCCCGCTCCTGGGGCTGTTCCAGGCAATGCCCACACATGTGCCAGCCAGCCCACCAGCATGGAAAGGGAGATGGGAGTCATCCATGGGGAACTGGGATGGGTGGGGGCTGAGCTGGACTGTGGTGATAGACAAATCCAACATCATAGCAAATCCGGCCTCATACATAAGAAAACTTGGGGGTTTTCTGCCAAATTGCCTGTAATTCATGATACATCACTGGGGAAAAATGCCAATATTTCTCAAGTACTCACACAGTATGTAGCCACACACAAAACCAGTCGGAGAGTTCATCCATTAGATTTGTTGCCACAACTTCTTCCTTTTTTGTCTCAGTACGGTAAGCAATAGACAAGTCACAGTGAAGTCACCTTAGCTCCTAATGTCTCCACTTTCTAGGTCTGCACAATTAATGCAGGGTTTCTTGAAATAAGTAGAAAGTGTGTGATGAATCAAATGTGAGTGCTCTGGAAGCAGTGCTCCTCTGAGGCTCCAGGGCTTGGCTCTCAAGTGAGTTTGTGACATTGGTAAAACGCAGCACTCTGCCCCAAGTGTGCTCTGCAGGGGCATTTTCTTATATCTCCTGACCAAACTATCGATTTTTAAGGAAAAGTGAAGGAACAAAAAACAAATGCCCCTTTTTCCTGTAGCACCACATGATAAATTTCACTCGCCCCATCCTAACTGCTTCTAGTGACAGCACAGTGTTTTTCTGAATTTTTAACAGATGTTTCTAAGTACTCTTGACCACTTCTCTCTCCTGAGGATTTCTGCAGTGGGATAGCTCTAGATAGTAATACAAACAAAGCTCGTAAGAGGCTCTTGGGGATAAATCTGTAGACACTGCATCTCGGATGGGTGTGGGTATGGGTCCAAGCCTTATGAAACTCTGTAAATATCCTCTGAAGACCAGCAAGCTGGACCGACCCTGTCTGCAGATGTTTTTGAGCTTACCAGCCCCACAATGAAAAGCAAGACAGCTCACAGATAACTGCAACACTCCTGAAACAGCCCAAGAGCAGGACTTAAACGGGAAGTTATAAAAGCAGGAATACGCTGGAGCAGAACAGAATAACGCAAAGGATGATGTGTGATGGTGTAACTCCACTGCAAGTCAAAATACCAACGATGCTGCAAAGGGGATCAGGCTGGGCTGAGGCAGTTTCCCAGATGTCAGGTTACCCTTGGGAACGAGCACACTGGATTCAGCTGACAGGTGTGAAGGTACTCATGCAGTCAGAACAGAAATTGCTTTAAAAAAATAAAACCTCTGCTTTAGTTTTAAAAGAAAATGAGTATCTTGTGCTAACGCCTGGCAGGAAGGCACCCTGAGTTTGTACTCAGCCTGAAACAATCAGCTAAAACACAAACTGTGGGTGCCACGTTTATGGCTGCTCGTTTACATTATCAAAACACAACTGTAGCTATTTCATCCCAAAATGAAACCCATTAAAGCTATTGTCAGTGTTTCACAGCAGCCGAAAGTGTTTTTTTAAAAGGTCAGTCTGCTGGCTGGCACGGGAAAACACGCTCGGCGGGCGTGCCACCCCCCTGGGCCCTAGGACGTGGCCGCATCCCGAGCCTGGCTTTGCATTCCCAGAAATGCCCGGCAAGAAGCAGCAGCGAGGTCTCGGCAGAGCCCGGCTGCCCGGCGGCTGCGGACGGCGGCTCTGCTCTGGGGGGCAGAAAAAGGGGCAGCGGGAAACCGTGGGGCGACCTGCACGGGCCCCGGCGCACACCCCCACCACAGCACGCTGCACCTTCTTCTCACTGGGGCAGAGCAAGGGATGGCTGGGGAGGACACCACTTTTTTTCAGTCCCATTCAGCTTTGTGGCGGCTGTGTCATTCACAACAATACCGCAGCCCTCCCCGCCCCCCCGAAAAACCCATAAAAAACCCCCGACCTGAGAACCGCTTCCCCACCAACAGCCCAGCACAGCTTCCAACACCCCCACAGCAGCACAGCCCAAGCAGGCGCTGTCAGCTTCTGTATTCGCATTGCTGTTAACCCTTTTGTAAGACCATTTGACTCGCTTTCAAAATTTCTCATTCTGAAAAACACTTGTTAAATATTGGCCCTGACTGCTCCACAAAGTGATAGCTTGGTAGTCATAACCCACAAGATATATTTAGCCTCGCAAACTCATCATCCGTGGATTCTGAAAGCGTTGTAGCCAACAGACTGGAAACCGCATGCAATACAAACACATAATAGAACTTTTAATGTGCAAAGAGACTAAACAAAAAGATCCTTGACCTTCTTGCTTTCCCTTGCATACCATTATCCCCAGCGAGACGCAAATGGAATGACGTGGAGAGCAACAGCTACCATCAAGCAACTTCAGAAGCCAATTTCTACAGTAGTTAAGCAGTTAATGGCGTTAATCAGAATAATAACTTATTAAATTCTACATTTATGCAAATAGCGTTTTGGCATATCACATGGAGACCTGAGTAGTGGAGCTTGCCAGGAAAAGGTCCCAACATCTTTTTGCTGGTTTGGTTTTTTAATACCATGTAAAATAGCGTCTGCGATGCTCGGCGCATCAGACAAACCACACTTAAATAAAAAACTACAGTCACAAATCAATGTCCATCATCCCAAATAGATTAATGAACAAACTGTTTCATTCTTAACCTTTATGAAGGAGGGATTAATCTCTACAGCTAAATCCAATCTCTGTCTTTATCTTTTTAACAAGAAGTTAACATTTCTTACAGACCTTCCTAAAGCAGGCAACATTTACTGAACAAAGAAAAGAGCACAGAGCTCTCACTCTCTCCATGCTTCAGCAGCTGGGCTACCCAGAGCACACAAATATAAAGCAACAGAGTAGTTGATGACTACGACATGACATTATCTGCACGTGGTGAGATGAATCAGGAAAAGTGCAGTTTAGGGTAGGCGCAACTCACAGCAATCTTAGTTTGTGGAAAACTGACCGTTTTCCAAAAGAAATGTCTGGGAACTTTCTGGCTTTGGGTTGTATTTCAATGCAACAAGGATGAAGAAGCGGGGGATTGGATGAACAGCTATGAACTGCACTTTTAATTGCTTTCGAGATGTGAAAAAGCCTATCAAGACGTGCTTGTGCACATCGTTATCCTCTCTGTCGGTGCTGCTGTTTAGTGGAATTAAATTCTGCACCGAATTCTACCCATTCATTTAGTTCATTCTCTGTCTTTGGGAAAACGAGGTGGGAACCACTTCCTGCAGGATGTTGTGCAAAATGAAGAGTTCACCAATTGAAATTATACCTCTCTTCTGAAAATCAGTAATATTGCTTATACAAAAGCCACTAAAGCTTGGTTGGTTTATTGATGTATATGTAAATATAGGTGTATCTGCATAACTTCTCTTCCTTTGTGCAAAGCCTGCACCACAGAATGTTAAAATATCTCTGGAAAAAATAATTGGCCTTTTTTCTCCCCTTTGGGTACAAATTTCTGTTTTGAAATGAATGTGCAGGTTTCCTGTTGCTGCTTAAAGCCTTCATTTCAAAATACCAACTAATTCTAGGTTTCATTAAACAGAATGTTTTCTATCATAAACAATTTTTATTTACAGCACATATCTTCTTTACCTTAACATGACTGCTAGCTATTAAGAGAAGAAGGAGTCTATCTATTTATTTTAATTTAATGAAATAATACAAAGTTTTAGAGCAACTCTCTTTATGGAGTCAACTTATGCAAGCACCGAAGCCTTTCCAGAGAAAACAGGATTCTCCCCACCTCCCTCTGGCTTTTCTCCCTACTGAATGCCATGGCCTTCACTCAACCAAAGGAAATGAAAGACAGACTGAGACAACAGCATCACGTGGGTGAAGGTCAGATTGATTTTCAGCTGTGTGGTGCTGTTTTATCACCCTCAGGACAAAAGTTAAGCCCTCCAGTTTTTTCATGTCTGCTTTAACAGAGCAACTTATTTTTTCCTGACATTTTGGTTGGGCTCCATACCACCACAATTATCCAGAATAGCCTAATTTAAAACATTTGTGGACATCTTCTTCCTCAGAGTAAAATCCTGTGCAGCCCAACACACCCCCACGTTTCTATCCCCGAGTTTCCTCTACTCCCTGTGCAGGAACAGTGGCTCCCCGAAAGGTTTCTGCAGTGACATTCACTGACAACAAAAGACGCCTGGGATGCAGCTGCCGGCTGCTCACGCTGATCCCGGGCACAGAGAGAGGAGCATTTGCTATCTCAAAAGGGGCAAGTTCACAAACTGTTTTTTTTTCCCATCCTCCTTCCCTCCCTCTGCCCCGGATCCAAGTGGCCAAGCTCTCCGAGAGCTGAGCCTCCCGCCTGTCACTCGCTGGCCTGGACCTGCACAGCCAAGTCCTGGGGCAGCCACTGGAAAAGCAGAGTTTTGCCAACTCAGAGGGCACTTCTCCCAACCCCGGAACCACCTGCAAAATCACTCCCCGCAACTTGCTGTAAGGACCAGCTCTTCTCATTTCTCTTTTAATTAACAGTGACGATCCCCAAAAAGCAATGATGTTAAGTTTCAATACAGCCAATTTGAGTTAGTCAAGCCTTCAAAACTGAACTGATTAACGTAAAACAAAGCATTTTGTACATCATAGATATGTATGTGTATACTGAGTTATTGAGAGAAAGAGCATCGTTTTTCCTGATGTTTGAATTTCCAGAGTTTAAACTGGCAGCCAGAAAACTCAATATTCTCTCATTTAAGCTATGAGACAAGAAAATCCTACTCACTTTCATTTCCTTTTGTGTTAAATTCTGGATCAAATTTGTCTTATTTGTGTGAGGAATTCAACAGCGCTGTGACTGCCTCCTAAAGACGACAGTTTATGCTCCACGAAAACGAGGAATACTATCAGCTTTATTTATATGTACCAGAGGCTCTGGTCAAAATCAAACCCAGTTACACCAGATACCATTAAAACACCAAATGGAATACAACACTTACATGAAGTAGCTCTTGTAAAACAAACTACAGGAGCGTCTGTCAGAGAGGAAGGAGCAGAGAAGGGCAGTAAGGTGAGATCAAGCAGCCATCCAGGTTGGATCTGGATGTGGCCTGAATGCAAATGTAACGATTTGCTAGGTTTTGCGAGCAAAGATTTGAGAATCACGCGTCTTCAGCTCATCCGACCCTCACTGAGCCTGCACACGGAGCAGCCCCACTTCTCACAGCACCTTGAGAAGAGCTGCAGGTGCTGGTCCCCACGGGACGGTTCCAGGAGGGCTCTGCCGGGTTTGGAGTCTCATGAAAGAGCTGGCTCCAGGACAGCACATGAAAGAGCAACTGCAGCTGAGAGTAAAGGAGAAACCTGTATGACAGCAAGGTGTAACTTAAATATCTAAACTGTGAAGTGACTTACATGCGGGGCCAGGAAAGGGCAAATGCCATCCAGTGTCAGGGAGAAGACTGCTGTGAGCAAGATGTGAAATGGTGGCAGTCCAGAAAGGTGCAAGGCAGGGAGCAGCCTTTCAGGAGAGACCCCGGGGACACCAGCACAGCAGCAGGGAGAGGGAGGGAACCGGAGCAGTCACCCCGAAGAGAAACCAGCAGAACTCACCAAAGCAAAGTCCCACACGATGCCGCAGCAGACCACAAGCTGAGTATCATTGTAAATGTTAAAAAACCGTCCTGAAAATCAATCGACCGGCATGTCGATTTTTTGGCTGGTTTTGGCTTCGTTGGTTGCTATGGTTTATTGATGCAGACTGAACAATGTCCTTCAAATCTGCTTAAACTACTCTTGGAGTCCAATAAATGACCTGCATTCAGCTTTGCTCAGAGAAAATGAACACAGGTGTACATATTTGTATTTCTATAGACTGCGAGGCCATAAAGGGAATTTATTCTACTTCTGTCTTTCCAAATTTTCTAATGAATAATTACTAGATGTAGAGTTCTAAAATGACCATTTAATAGAAATTATATCAAATCTCATTTATTTTAAGAGATATCATTAAGTACAAAGTCTGCACGAGTGAACTGTAGAGGAAATGACTGGGAATTACGTTCAAAATTCTATTCAAATGTTTAATGTAACAGATTCCCTGGAGAACAGAAAAGCAATGGGCTTCTTCAGCATTTCCTTATGTCCTCCTCAGCAAGACTAACAGTAATTGAGTAGCAACGTAAGGAGGAGCCAGAAAGTCTCTCACCATTACGCTGAGAAGCATTTTCAAAGAAACCTAAAGAAGAGAGAGCCCCAGATGCCAAAAAAATGGTGCCTTCAAGAGGAAGTTCAGCCACTTGGTTAAAGGTGACACCAGCAACAAATCCCACCTGGATTAAAGACCTTGGCTCTTCCACCAGTTTCATGCATGTCATTAGGTAAACTGGCAAAGCCACAGTTACTGCCATTTTCACCCAAAAGAACTCAGGCTCCTAAGGGAGAAGGTCTCGAATTCTCCTCCAAACTCTGACCTCTTGTCCCTCTCATGTTGACACAAGACTTGTGCAGCTCCATAGGGCACCAGATCCGGGAGCTGTGCAGACCGAAAATGAATCCTTTTAATTGTCAGCAATATTAGCTCCTCAATACAACATAAACCTTGCACCAACATGAGGCAGAGATGGCAGGAATACCCCTTCCAGTAGTAGTCAAGACATAAGACAAATTAGAGTGACGACTTCTTAATTCCATGATGCTAAAAATAAGAATAGTACTATGTTGTGTCAGAAAGGAGTTGCTAGTCTTCTAAGCATTTAAAGATTACGAAGCACTCAAATGCCCTAGGAAGTATTTAACATGAACAGACCAAGTGCCTTGAAAACCTCAAATTTTCTCTTAGTCAAGACAATGACAGCTGGTTGTAATAAGTAGGAAGTTTGAATAACATTGCCTATACTTAATACATATTATTGAACTTAAATTTCTGTTAAACATATTTTCAACAATTTTGAATTGAATATGAAATTATGAAATCATTAAATCTATTTTTTAAATTCACTTTACTATTAAAAACACCTATAAAAATTACCTAAAAGAAACAGCATTCAAAAGGTACATACTTGTTAACAAAGAGTTGAAGAAAGTCAGAAGCTGCTTAGACCTCTGTTAGAGGTCTTCTGATGAGCAAACCTAGCTTGGAGAGCAGCAGCCTCTCCAGCAGGTGCAGGGAAAATATTTCCCTTATTCAATTTATTTGACTGGTTCAGTCCAATAACGAGTTTGTTCAGAACAGAGAAACTATTTGGCAGACAACTGCTAATTTGCTTCTCACCAGTAAAGAAAGGTGCGAGACCCCTGTGGAGAAGACAGGCACCCACCCGGCTGAGGTTCCCTGCGGGAGGCCACATACCTTGGTGGATCCATGCTGCACACACGGGGCTGCTGTGCCATGGGTGGGGGCTCCTGGCCGGCGTGGAGGACTTCTTGCAGCCCTCCCTCACATCAGCACTTGAGGCTGGCTGAGTCCTGGGCTCCCGGACCCCGAGGCCATGAGGAGATGCTATAGCGAGCCCTCCCAGAGCCAGCCAGCTGAAGAGGACCAACCCATGCTGGCACGTTTCCCCAAAGCCAGCCGGCACCGGGGGGTGGAGGCTGCTTTCTGGCTTCCCCGAGCCTGGAGCACAGTTAATAATATGCCAGCTGTAGCTGCAGACAAGCCAAGTTTAATGAGGCTACAACAAAAGCATTCAAATATGCACTACAGAACTTCTGTGGGGATTTTTTCTAGAGCTAGTTTAAAAAAAAAAAGAAAGATAGGAATTCTTGACAATGTTTGTACACACACTTCTGTTATTTTTAATTGATTATTAAAAAACCCAACATTTATATTCTACAAATTCAAAGAAACCAACTTTTTTAATCCCACTACTTCCAACAGCAAAATGATGATGTGTGATGAGTGCTTGAAATGCACTGCTGGTTGCTTTTTTCTTAATAAACATTGAAGTCTTAATTGTTTTTCTCCTACCCAGCCAGACACCACCTCTCTGTCTGCCAGGTCTCTACACCAGGACAAGTACAATCCCTCACCTCCTGCTCAGGAAACAGGACAGACATGCGAACACAACCACATCTGGAGCACCAGTGGTGCAGGAGATACCTCACCCACTCACTGCCTCTCCAGCCATGCTTCCCCAGTCAAGACACAGCAGGTATCCGTAAGGGGACTGCAAATACGGATTTGGAGACAGCAGAGGGGGCAGCAAAATAGGTCTGCTCAAGCATGAGTGGGTGAAGAAGGGGGAAAAGGAGCAATGGCTCACTGTTTCCTCCACTGGAAGAATCAGAGGGTATCAAATGAAAGTGGGTGACAAAGCTGAAGGGAACAAAAGGGGACGCTTTTCCCCAGTGCATGTTTGAACAGAGTTCTCACAATGGGAAGTGCTAAATGCACACCTTGCTTCAACAAGAAACTTCAAAACGGAAATTCATGGAAGAAGTCTATGGGACAAATTTAAATAAAAAGCACCAAGAAGTGCCCAGGTGAGTTTGCTGACAGCCAGGAGAATATCCAGGGGAACCAGCGGTACAGGATCATCAGACTGGCTCAGTATGGCCATCCTGATACAAAGACTACTTACCCAATGGTCTGCTAACAGATGGGGGAAGAAGTCATGGAGAAAAGCAAACCTTCACTGCACCTCTCCCTCACTGCTCACATCTGCAGTCTGAAGATCTTTGATGGCTCTGAAACCGTCAAGGCTGTTGACATGACCAACGCGGTTTTGTCCCTCACCAAGCCACAGGAAGGCAATGGGTGCCCTTCAGCAGCGCCCCAGCCACAAGCAATCTACTCTCCTGTCTGTCGGAGCAGGGCAAACCCAGCACGTCCTCCACCGAGCTCCTGAGAGCATTATAAAGGCCACTTTATAACAAGCATGCATTTCTTGCAGTCTCCAAGCTATCCTCACTGCATTTCTGAATAGAGTTTCACATATTGGGCTTTGTCTATAAACCCCCTGAACCACAGGCACGGCTGCTCTCACAGCACCCGCCGGGCTCCAGCCCTGGAGGGAGCCTTTCTCCTGCAACCCCTCCCTCCTCCTCAAAAAATATTTATTTACTACAATGCCAAGAAACAACCCTGCCCTACACAGACTCTCTTTGCTGTAACCTGACCATAGATTATCCTTTGCAAACAGAAATCCCAAGCAACGGGGAGAAGAGGAGGTGGAGCCTGGGCACCATCAGTGCCCCAGAAGGGCTGGGGAGCCCTGGGGTGCTGCAGTGGGAGCTGGACGTGCTCCAGTTCCTCAACCAGGCCCTGCCACAGGTGCTCTCACTCAGGCCTTGCTTCACAGCATTTGGGGTGCTTTGGTCTTTGTTTGCCTCCCCATTTCTGATGTAGCATCATATCAGGAGGTGAGAGCGGCTTTTCAGACAGCCGCCTGCCAAACCGTTAAAGACATCGGAAGGCCACGTGTTTTCTTTAAGAGGCCTCATTTAAAACATGCACCCACTTTCTCTTCTATCCATTTTCATGTATACCAGTGCCTACTTTGCAGACTACTTTTTGAACTAGATAAAAGTAGATAAAAGAACTCAATTAAAGTAGCAAGAATTAAACAGTCCCTTGCCAATACAAGCATGATAACGTGTCATCCTCAGCCCCGCACTGGGCCACGTTTAAAAGTGACAGGGAAAACGTTCTTCCTGTGTGAAAAACATGCTGCTTGAGGAAGGACATCATCACTGCTAAGAAATGTTTATCTGGCCTCAGAGCCCACAGCCAGGCCGGCCGCAGCGACCACTGGCTACATGGAGGCTGAGAAAGGGGTAGAGAGAGCTCGCTACCTCCCTTCTTACGAGGGCTTTTGGTTACGCGCAACCAAACCGCTAGCGGCTGTGCTGGCAGCACTCCTATCTGCACGCACAGCGCCTGGCGCTGCCTCCCTCGCCACCATCCCCAGAGGGACCCGGCACAAAGGTGGCAGTGGCGATTTGCGGGGGGCGGCGCCTGGCGCCCTGGCACGCTCTTATCGGCGAGCACACCGCCTGGCTCCTCGCGCCTGCTCCCGCACCACTGGGGATCTGCCGTGGGCTCACCGCCGTGCCCCTGCCGCGAGAGACCCCCCCATGAGGCCGCACAGCAAATCCTGAGCTGGGTGTTTATGGCAAGCAAGCACTGTTTTAAATTCACACATCCCGTCCCCCCCTGCAAACTCTCACGGGCACTGGCAGATTCTGCGCCTGCAGAATCCAAGAGGCAGTCAGAGAAACCAAGGCCGAGGCTCAGCCCCCACTGATGCCTCCAGTGCTGCAGGGCTGAGGATGGCGTGGAGCAGCCAGGGGTCTCACCTACCTTCGCCGTCCGGATGACCTTCCCATCTGCTGGGTCAGCAGCGCTGTCAGAGAGCACAACACTTTGCACAACTGTCACACGCACATGCAACACATGAAACGCTGCACTGACAGCACCTTCGCAGGCAGCCCCTGTGCACGCCAAGCACCCTGCGTGGGTGCAGGGCCAGCGCTGGCGCTCGGCACGCCAGGCAGCACCATGGCTCCTGCTGGCCCATGGCAAGTGGGAGCTCAGGAAACGCATGGCACAGGATGCACTGTGAATCCACCGCATTGCACAGGTTACCGCATGGCTTGTCATTAAATTTGTGCCTGTGTGTCTGTTTGACTTCAGATCCAAATTCAGATAGGGAAATGTGCTTTATGCTGTACATGAGAAATACGTATTTCACTGAGCACTTGCTTGGAAAGCCAGGCAGCCCAGCACCTCAGCACCACGCTAATCTTCTGGTATGTGTCGGCAGCAGTCCTGGAAAGAGCCTCCTCGCAGGCTGGGTGGGAACCTCCGGGTAAACTCAACCATCACCTGTATTACAGCAGTCGGGGGGGGCAGACCCCCGACCACCCAAACGTACCCTCGCAATAATCTGGGATTTTGGATCGCCGATGGGCACAAACGCTGACTGCAGGGAGACACGTGCCGTGCCTGGGCACCACGGGCCCCCGGGAGCCCCGCAGCCTCTGCACCGGGAGAGGGGACGCCTGGGACGAGGACGGGAGCCTGCGCTCAGAGCCCTCCAAGTGATTGACAATAAAAACACTGCCCCGGTGCCCATTTCCGGATCGAGACAGCGAGAACTGAGGACTCCAGGGAAAATCCATGTTTTTACAGTTTGTGATATTACTGAGCTTTTCTGGTGCCAATTTTAAAAAACGGCTACGACCTCTGGAAAGAAGCAAAACTGCATTTCAGCACGACAACATAGAAAAGAACAAAAAAAGGAAACTTGTTATTTTTTTTTTAGCTTGAAACACTAGTCAGGTTAAGAGAAAGGAGCAGAATTCTGGCAAGGACAAGAGCACTCAGACTGAGCCACAACACAGTAATTAGGGCCAGTAGGTCATTAGAGACACAGCTGTATAAACTAGGTGTATAATTAAGTTTCCACACTGCTTTTTCACAACTGCATTTCAGTTTCTTTTGTGGAAGAAAATCAGCAATTCGTTAATTTAAAGATGCAACAACAGCAGCAGCAAAAAGACAGAAAATCTCTGACTTGCCAATCAGGTGCAAGCAAAGAATAGAATTTGGGGGAGGACTAATTTTGGAAATGCGTGTAAGAAGTCTCTCTTTGTCAGTGGCAAGTACAAAGTGCCATCTGACAAAAATATTCGGGAGACATCGTCACTTGTTGACAAGCTGCCGTTTTTTGGATAAGCATCCCGCATATACGCTTGCAAGGCCATTATAATTCTTGTAGCAGGTGAAATACAAGAAAATGCAAAATTATACACTAGCATGAAACAGTTACAATACCTCATTTCAAACGTAAGCCTCATGTACAAGTTACAGGGCATTTAAAAGGAGCAACTGCAAGACTTTAATTATAAACTAGTTCCTACCGTACAGTAGTTTAGAAAAATCAGCTGCTTCCAAGCTGGCAATATCCATATATAGCTCTGCTGCTGTTTGAAACAGACAACCTGTAAAGTTATCAACAACAGAAGAGGACCTCATGAAATGCTCAGAGACCCCACCAAAACCTACTTCTGTCCGCTTCATTGATGCTCTAATTTGCTTTAAAATATTCTACCTTCACTTGAGAAACTGAAGGAAAAAAAGCTTACATGAAGCCCTTCTGACCCCTGGGAGGAAAGGGGGGACATGGGTTGAGGAAGCAAAAATAACACCATAAAATGCTGCAGCTAAACCCAGACTAACGCAGGTGCATTAAAACACATGAGCAAAATGGCCAAACTCATGGCTTTTTAACCACTTTTCTCCAGACAGCCACCACCTCGGCACCAGCGAGCAGACAGTGATGCACCGCAGAACAGCGACAGCTGCCTGATGTATGCAGCCTCTGGTGCTGGCTGGAGGATGCAGTAATTTGTAAGTCCACATTAAATTCTTTACTCTTGTCTCTAATGCTGTAAGGTAGCATCGTGCTACAACACCCACACTGTAGCAGCAGTCCACAGAAAAAAGTATAAAAAAGACTGCACGTGACACCGATAGCAATTACTGAGTCTGCTCCAGTTCAGGGAAGATGGGATACCAGTCAGTTTTAAATTAATTTTAAAAGCTTAACAGATCCAGTGTATACACTAGGTGTTTTTATTTATTCTTGGCGTATTTTTCAAGATGCTGGCTGGTTGTTTAAGGCACTATTTGCTGGACTGCTGCAGGAGAGCTCATTTGTGGGGGCAAGCTGGGAGACAAGGGAAGACAGGAGCCGACAAGGAACTGGGATGTTCTTTCAGTACAAGTTGCCCCCATTTAGACCCTTTTCAGCTCCCCGTAGACACTGGAAACCTACAGCCCACAATCACAGACATCAGTCATGAGATAAAGGTATAAAAGGCACCTAATTCTGTCAGAAGGAGAACATCTCTACTACACTGACATCAAAAGAAATGCCACACGCTTATGCTACCAGAGACGTCTAGATTTCAGCGGTGTTTTGTCCTCAAAGAAACAAGTCTGAAATACATGAAAAAGCACGGGGGGGAATGGCTGTTTGTTACCTCCTTACACGTCAAAGCAGCTGCGTTCAAGCTGTATTATAACTTCAGTGCGCCATAATGAATTTCTAAGGGATTCCAGTGAAATAGATGGTTTTTCCTATTCTTTGGAGTGATCTCCTGTAATCCTGCAACATTCCTGAGCTACAATACCTTCCTAACTTCAGCGTCCCAAAGGAAGTCATTAGTTATGTTGTATTATCAGCCTGGTGATATTATCACTACAAATATTACCTGTATTGATCTGGAGCCATGTAGACACGACTGAAACTCCTGCTTCAGATTAAGACATGAAACCCTCGCTTGCCAAGAGGTCAGGCACTGCATTACAACCTCAGGTGTGTCAGGCAGGCATTGCAGGCAACAGGGGGGCAGGGGAACTAAGGACATAGCCAAAAGGCTTATTTTGGGGGGTCAAGTCCTTAAATTTACCACACTTCCTAATGTGGCCTTAGATTTTCACCTGGGTGGTGCAAGTCTTTTCAGATGAATTGAACGAAGACGTGCATTTTGCATGCGTTCAACAAAAGTCCTGAGGGCTATCAAACAAACAGATGGATCCGAAAGGGTTTGTTTTTCCTCAAGGTGAGACATGTAAATATCAAGGAATATCCCAGCTTGTCTTCATGGAAACATTCTCATTCCAGAATATATGAGTGCAATCTTCCTATTTACTTTAAATCACTTCAGGACACTAGACTAAACTAAACAGAAAACAGACACTCTTGTTCTGGAACAAGGATATCCTCAAATGGAGATAATTAACAGCTATTTCATGCATATGCAGATAGTTGTATGGTGCCTTTTTATGACAAAATGTCTCTATAAATCATCAATGCATGTGAAGACAATAAAAGAAGATGAAATTATGCTACCTGCAATCAAAAAATAGCAATGGGAATACTAACAAATTATTTTGATAAGTCCCAAAAACATATAATTTATTTTTCTCAGTCCCACTAACAGAGTATTATGTTGAGTATATACAAAAACTGAGGTGTGAAAACACTGACTGTATTGATAAGAATAGAATCTCTAGGTTGCTACATTTTAATGTCTATTTGACTCAGGAAAAAAATGGCTCCTTTTCATAGCACTGTTGGTCACCTCACCAGCCATACCTTATGTTCCTCCAGTGCAGCCACTACCAGCAGCGCCCGCTCCTCTCTGCCCTGCTCCGCTCCCCCAGTTGTGCCATTACAGCTGCTGGAGGGACCCCACAGTGAACCAGACCCAAGCAGACACCCGGGCTAAAAGCAGCCTTTCTTTTGGTGGGGATCACCCCAGCACCAGGAGCGGCTGTGCCAGCACAACTGAGGCAGCAGAGGCTGCACAGGGACAGCTGCCGGAGCAATGCCCTGTGGGGGCACGGCCACCCGCCTGCTCTGGGGGTGGTCCTGCCTGTCTTGCTCCCCATGCAGGGTGGTGAAGGGAGCGTCTCAGAATTACCAAATCATTTGGTTGGAAAAGACCTTTAAGATCATCAAGTCCAACTATAACCTGTCCACCACTAAACCATGTCCTTAAGCACGTCATCTCCCTGTTTCTTTAAACAACTCCAGGGATGGTGACTCCACTACTGCCCTGGGCAGCCTCTTCCAGTGCTTGACAATCCCTTCAGTGAAGAAATTTTTCCTCATATCCAATCTAACCCTCTCCTGGCACAGCTTGAGGCCATTTCCTCTCATCCCATCGCTTGTTACCTGGGAGAAGAGACCAACCCCCATCTCGCTACCCCCTCCTTTCAGGGAGCTGTACAGGTTGATAAGGTATCCCCTCAGCCTCCTCTTGCCCCTGCAACTGCTTCTTTGGAAAGGATCAATGTCCCCAAGGCTGCACCCCTTGTCTTCCCGTTTGGAAAACAAGGACTTTTCCATTCAATGGCATTTTCTTGCTTACTGCCCTGCAGTAGAGCATGAATGCCATTTGCAGAAGTCTCAGGCCAATGCCATGGTTGCCAGCTGGCCAAGAAATTGCCCTGCAAGACGTAGCCTTTCAATTTTATGCAAGTTTGCAACATCTTTAGGGCTTAAAGGAGAGCACAGAGGAGAGAACCCTGGGGGCAGCCACAGGATTGCGATCTCCATCCCCCTTATGCATCATTTTACTTATGCTCAAAAAGAAGAGCAGAAAACATGGCCTAATGACCAAACAAATTAAGTGGCCAGGGAGGAATATACGCTCAGGGGAAAGAGGATGGGACACAGCTGCACCCAAGGAGAAACCAACCCTCCTGCCCCTTGCCAGCCCTCGTTGATCCATCTGCCGTAACAGCAACTGCCTAAAAATATTTTAGGCGAGTGCAGAGGAAAAAGCGAAGGGAAGCGAAGGATGAGAGTCTCTGATTTAAATACACATGAACATATCCCGTGTTCCCCTTCCTAAGATTTTATTTAATCTTTAGTAAAATCTGCAAAGCTTTTTACTACCCCCCATAAATCGGCTTAGCGTGCTCTGCAGAATACCTGCTGCTACCGCCAGCCACACAACGGCAGCCGTGTAAAAGCGAGATATGTTGGGATTGTTCGCACCAATGCTCTGAGCTTGTTCTTACTTTACAGAAAGTAAAATCAAGATCAGCGTAGGCTGATGCTGTCCTCGCTTCCATAAAATTCAAGAGGCAATGCAATAATAACCTAGGGAGAACAGTGTATTTTTAGGGTGGGATTATGAAATTCACACTATGCATTTTAATCTCAGGAATCGGCATGTTCTTTTATGGGGTTCAGAGGCCTTTCTTCCAGGGAGTTTTGCACACTTCAGTCTTTTAACTTTTTTAATCTTCCTACATTTGGAGACAGAGGGGAAAAATACCCTGCCTGAAACTTTTAGCATTAAAAAAACCCCACAACATTTTTGTCTAACGTAATTACTGACAGATTCCAATTGGAAAGCTGTTGCTTTTATTTTAATTTTATTAAAGAAGTGAACAAAGGCTACCCAAGGCACCACAATAAAATTACATTAACTGTAAAATTACATTATTAATTCTTTAATCTCACTTGAGGCCTCAAGCTGTTGCTATGTCCAATTACCCAGCTAACCACCTGTCAGAACTGCAAAGCTAGTTTAACATTACCTCCAGGACAGTTGTGTGCCCTGTGTTCAGTCAGGTCTGCCAGTGAATCGAAGTCCTGCTGACAGTTATCGCAGGTGTAAATTGACTCATCCTCCATGTCTTCATCTTCCTCATTTCTCTCTTCCTGGCTCGTCACACTGTTCCTCTCTTCCAGGGCCCGGCTGTCCTTCGCTTCACTCTCCAGCTCTCCTCCCAGGCCACCTGCCAACGGCAAGAACATCCTCTAAGTTTGAGAGGTCTGAAAAATAAGAGCTTTAAGAAGGATGTTGCACTTATTAAGATACATTTAATTACAGCCGCTCTCACATTATTCCCGACACCTTTCATTATATTAATGTGGTTTTTATATCATGCGGTGCAACAATTCTCAACTGTATTCTCTGCTGCTTAGTGCGAATCCTGCAAACACTCTCTCCTAATCTTCTCTGGTGGGTGTATAGCAGGAGTCTCTAACTCTCTGTCATATAAAGTTGTTAGTGTTTTATCACTTAACCAGATTCGCAAAGCTTTAAAAATTGGCAAGATTAATTACAGCCCATGAAGAAAAGACATGCACTGAATTTTAATTCTCAGTGCTCTCCTCTTCCCACCGCCTCCAAGACCCAATATTAGTAACAAGAAGACAAAATACGCTCTAGCTGAAGCCCCTCAACCACACATATTTCCCAGAGGTCTCACTGGACTAAGAAGAGGTGCTTTGCTGGACAGGTGAGCCTTGGGTTGTGCCAATCCAGCCAGGAGCCAACAGCGTTGCATCTGACCTTCATTCAGCTCTCTGGGATATTTTTTATCTTCATCTGTGACCAGCACATGGGCTAGCACAGACATCTTTGCCAAAAAACCCTCAAGTTTTCATGTGCCTTAGTGTAGGGGGAGACTGAGCTCTCTGGCAGCTCCAGAAATGCCCCAGTGCAGGGGGGCCGTGCACCCAGGGCCATGCCAGACCCTTTGGCCACCATGACCCCTTGGCCATGGTGGACACCCAGACATGCCTGCCGTGCCCGATGGCTCCATGCAGCGCTGTGCAGCTCACTGGGGCTCTCCGGAGAGGCAGCGGAGGTGAAAAAGCCCTTTCAAGTCCCTGCTGCACTCTTGGCAGGGAAGTTGTCCATGAGACCCTTTGGCCACACTGACCAGGCTGTGGTGACCACTAGAAACAGAGATGCTTGCCGTGCGCGTCCCACCAGCATGGGCAATGCAGCTGCGGGTGCTGCACCTGCAACACTCCACCTGCCCCTGCCAGCGCTCGCATGCTCTGAGGACACCCTGGCGTGGCAGGAACATCCCAGGAGCCATCCCGCAGCATGAGGTGGCACGGCAGGCTCTGCCAGCAGAGGAGATCCCGCACTGCGCACCCTGAAGGCCTGGAGCCCCTCTCAGCCGGGCAGAAGGGAGATGCCACCTTGGCGGTTTGGGTCTCAAGCCACTACGGAAACACCAGCGAACAGAGAGATTAATTGTTTCTAAAATTAGATCAGCACTAAAAAGATTAAGGACAACCAATGCTGAGAACATGAAACAAAGCTGAAAAATAAAATTTATTAAAGACGAAAACTGGTTACCACAAGCCCCGCAATTCAGACACACACATGAGTAGGCTCTGTTACCACTACCCAGCCAGAGCACATCTTGTACCACCTCCTGCACTGCGCATGGTAACATAAATCACCCAGTGTAAAACGCTCTGCAGTTTTCCATGGAGCCCTCGTAACATGACGCACCCTTCCAATTGCAACGGAAATATTAAAAATCAATGCCTGCTTGTGGTGTATCACAGCATCCCTCTTAGCAATTAACTGATGTGCACATTTTCAGGTTCTTTTACTGTTAAATTATACATACCTTTCTACTACAAAATTTCCATTAAGGGCTAGATATAATGTTCATCTTAACAAATCATATATGCCACTTACACAGCGGTAATGAATTTAAGGATATGGCTATAAAAAGTATCACTCGCTAAGCTCTCTGTATTGTAAGTCATCATCTGCACTATGTTTATTCAATAAAACGCTCCTCACCGAACCTCATGCTTTATAGACTCTTCCTTACATAAAAATGTATTGTAATGAAAAAACCCACAGGATTCTGGTTCTCTTTATACTACTACTTCACTAAATAGTAAGTTACATTTAAAGCTATGCTAGCTTTGCTTTACTTCACACATAATTTAGTGTACATACTCAAACTATCATTTCCATTTTGAGGACAAAATTTACTTGGCACATCTTTGCACAGTCTCATCACAGCCGGCATCACAAACATTTTAGCTCATTCAATCTTTTCAAAGCCTGTAAGTCCTGCAGACTCGATAGCCAGTAAATCAGAATGTCAGCTCTCTGGTTTTATAAGACAGAAACCAATAAAAATAGGCCAAGTACATAAATCTAACCTAAAGAACTGCCACCCACTTCCATGCCACCTGCCAACGAAGACCTCGGAGAACTGACTTTTGCACAACCTGATGAAGCAGGGTTTTAGGCAACTCTGGGGAGCTTTAAGGGACCTTCTCTAATATTTTTAGCAGAAATCTTTGGGTTTTGACAGTTAACCTGAAGACCAGCTGATCTGGTGAGTACACTGTGACAAATTCATCCTTGGTTTTACTCCAACATTTCGTGACTACACCAGGGATAAAGCTGCTCGACCGAGTCCAACAATAACAAATAATGTAGCACACTGCTTTAGGAAAAATAAATTGTACAATGTGAGATAAGAAAATAGATTCTCAACTGCAAAGCAAAATTCCAGAAACATTTTTTAATTCCCTGTTGAATGGGGATTCTGATCCTCTAGGCAACTTTTCAAAAGCGTTGTTGCTTGACAGAGTTATATGTCAAATAACACAACAGTGAATCTTGCATAAATTATTTAGCAAATGCAACATTGCTTTAAAATGAGATTTTTTTTCCCCTATGTTCAGCGAATTGAAGGAATTCTACATGTCTGCCACGCCTCAGCGTTACTGTCCTTCGAATAACACGCTCTTCAGATTCCTCTGCCGAGCTGCATGCCTGGCACTTGCCTTGTAGAAACCAAACACCGCCAAGAAAAATCCAGGGTGTTTCTTGGTTTGTTGACCTTCACCTCCTCTATTTTGACCACAAGCTACCAGCATGGGGCGCGGGTGGCCCCAAGGAGCTGCTAGCTCCTTGCCCAGGGGAGCAGAAGAGCCAGCAAGCACCAGGGTGGTGGTGGGAATGGGTGGCCCATCCCGCAAGGAGAAACTTCATGTGCAGCCCAGCTGCTCCTGTGCTGAGCTGAGTCTCCCCGATGAGGCCAGGAGTGTTCCTCAGGAACTTGTTTTTGAGGAGTTTTGCTGCAGTATTTCACACATTTAACCTGGATTTTACTGCTGGCAAGAAGCACAGGAGCAGCCTGGCACAGCGCGGGTGGGCAGGATGGTGTGCACAGGCACAACTGCGCTGCTGAAAGCAACGGGGTCACCACAGGGGGCCAAGGCGCTGCTGGCACCGGGTGCGGGGGGGAGTTTGAGGCTGGGCCTGGCTCCGAAGGGACACATCTGTGCGCAAAGGGGCTTCTTGGTGGCCAGAACCAATGGCACCTGCTGAAGTCTCCAAAGATCAGAGGCCACCTCGCAGCATCGAGCACAGATACGTGCATTTACTGAAGCACCTAGCCTTTAAGGTGGCCTTGGATTTTAGTGACTGAAATGCAGCAGTAAGTACTTTCTATCCAGATCGCTAATAAAATAACACCAGAGCTCTTGATCTGCGAGGAATTTGTGCAGGGAGGGGGGCGCAGTGCCCCGGGCACACAGTTTCCCTCCTCTGGGGTGGCTGTGCACAGCACAAGGGGATGGCGAACACCAGCAGAAGGGAGCTGACAGCACCACGTCTTTGGATAAACGATCGCTAATTAATTCTAAAGGGAGGGGAAAAAAATGCCCCTGCATTTCACAGAAGTGTTATTAGTAATTTCTAAATGAACCTGCCATCGCTAATGATGGCTTTAACGATTTTCTTTTATGAGTGAGAAAGGATACAATTTGAGACATCAGCCTGGGAAGTATACCTCATTCTACCCAAAATGTCAGGAAACAGGGGTGGGTGCTCTTTGGTTTTCTTTTTTGTTTTCTTTTTTTTCCCCTTTTTTCCTCCCCTGTAGCACAGTGGAAGGCCTGCAGGGCTTTACACAAGAAGAATATTTTACCCTATGACCTAAACAATCTGGCCAACAGTCAAGAATATGTTATTCTAATTGCCACTAAAGTTGATGTTTAAATGACTCTTGGTTTTTCTGTAAAAGCCAGCTTACACTCTCGAAAGTTACAATTTCAAAGGGGACATAGCAAGAACTGGGAGTGTTCCTGCCTGACCTGGTGGTCCAAGGAATGTGGCAAACTTGGCAAAGCTGGAAAAGTGAATTCCCAAAGGCAAGGCTTGAAAGTTGCAGTCAGTGGAAATGCTTTCTGAGCTGTGCTCAAAACAGCTCTGTTACAGGAACAACGCACTCCTAAAGCCAAATATTTGAAAACAGACTATGTGTACCACGTTCAACTGAAGTCAAGAGCAAATTTCCACTCGCTTCAGTCAGAGCGGGATTTACGGCACCACGGCCACGCCAGGGTTGTGCTCGGAGCCGAGCGCGGCAGAGCCTGGGCCCAGGGCTGCAGTGCCAGCCCCACTCCGGTGGCAGCAGCAGACGGTGTTGTGGACTTCAGTGAGCCAGGCAGGACTGGAAACACGGGAAGGTCAGAGCCACACCAGGGTGATGTTGATACCTGCCTACAATTTCCACCCAGGGACACAGGAATGGGTAACACCGTGCAACACATGGGCCAGAGAAATCAAAAACGGAGCAAACCTCTTAGCTTGTTTTTTCAGCTGTGGAATCAAATACAGGGAGTTTAAACTTTATCTTATCAGCACAGTACAGGGCAAACAAGCCTTTCTGAGCCAGTAAATTCTCTGGGACTTTTCTTAATTTTATTTTTTTTAAGCCTGAGGACTTTTTAGAGCTGGGTTTTATTTTAAATCTAGGATTGTTCTTTGGAACATACTACTTAGTGCAGGGTCATGTCTGGCTTTAAATACCTCCAGAGGTACGGCTACAGTCTACAGCGTGCCCAAAGTTACGCTGTACAGACCGTCCCCTAAGCAGGCACATACACATGCACACACTGCCCAGGCTGCGAGGCAAGAGACAAAATGAAGAGGGGCAAAGAGGCATCTCTTCATTCCCCTGCCTTGGTTCAAAGGAAAAACAATCACAGGTCTCACAAAGGGCTATGACAATTCCTAGAAATTTTCCAGAGGTGCAGGACAAGTGATAAGAGTAAATGGCACCGAAGAAATAAACACCAGCAGCTGGAGGACTGATGGGTACTGGCACACAACCGCATCTCCTGGGACTCAGCGGAGCCCTGAGGCGCCTGTCCAGGGGTGCAGTCTTCCTGCCCTCTCTCCCAGGCGCAGGGCTGTGCTCAGCCCCCCACAAGACAAAAGGAAAGGAAATTTCGTCTATAATTAGGAAGTGAGAACAAAAGAAACAAATGACTTAAAGGAAAAGCCTAATCTAAACGTTGGTTAGTAAACGTTTCACTCGGTGTCAAATACCACATCAGCGCGGGGGAGGTCTCTGCTTTGATGTGGTTTGTTAATCTCAGCGTTGCCTCTCGCACTGTCACACAGCAAGAGAGCCCAAAGTGCTCTCTCATTTGTGGGCAAAGAGGAACAAATGGAAGCAGAAAAGCCCCGAATGTTTCAGTACTGAAAACACCAACAAACCTCAGCTGAAATCTTCCCATCAGATGAAAAGTCTTGGCTTTGCTGGGTAACACCGGTCTGTGGCTATTCAACATTTCAAAAACCGCCTTTTTCAAGCACTTGCACCTTGTGTGCAGGTGTGTGTGTGTGTGCAACCCCTCAATGGGCTGGGGCCCTAACATGAGCCATGTAACCACCGCGACCATACCCTCCACAGGGCAGCCAAAAGCCCACTCCCACCAAGCAAATAATCGAGTCAGAAAGCGCAGCCTGCATCCCAGGCCTCAGAGCAGAGCCAGGGAGCAGAGGCAGCTCGTGCCACACACCAAATCCTCGCTACATGCATCAAAAGCAAGCTGGTTTGGTGCTCTATCACGCAGTGCAGTGTAAGTCTTTCACGTAGCGTCAAACCACATGGGGTAAAAAAAAAAAAAAAGGTGCCTAGCTGAAAAACAAAGAGGACAACAAGGATAACACATGAAACACTACGGTACATTCACACAACATCGAACTGCACGGGACGAAAGCACAGCAGAGCAGAGCGAGAGCAGCGCAATCCTGCCAACGCTCAGTCGCTGTGTCACGCAACTCGCAGGCTGAAGAAATCCACGCATCAGATCTTGTCTTCACACAACGAAGAAGGAAAAACAATCACAATACCAAAAAAATTATTTGATCCAGCATGTAGTTAATGGTGTTGGCCTCCTAAGACTTACAACTTAATAAAATTGATCTCGCTGCAGTACTGTAATGAAGAACAGTAGGATAAGGCTACCCTTGAACCATGAAAATTGTATATTGTTACCTCCTCGTGCCCTCCTAGGGCTATGGCCCTGCAGCCTCTCCAAGCTGTCATTTGTCTGGCTCTGACAGCAGCCTCCACCAACAAGCGGCAACAGCGGCTACTAGAGCTGCTTTTGGCAAGGCGAGGGAAGAGGGAGAGTGCCCAGTGCTCGGTATCCCTCTGGATAATAATCCACAGGATAAAAACACAGATTATCGTAATACAGTTCTGTGTGAAGTGTGTTAACAATAAACTACACAAAAGTCAGACTTTAGGAAGCGTACATTGTAACTACAGTTTTCCCAGATTGGCAACATCCTGAAGTATCCCCCATGAGTTCCCAGGCAGAGGAGGAGCCGGCAGAGGCCTGGCAGCTCGGTGCACGGTCCCTCCCTGCAGCACGGTCACAGGTGCTGCATACACAAAATGTGCAACCTGTGCATCGCGAGCCCTGTTTTCACCTGAGCCTACCTCTACCTGGTTATCTCTACATGGTACAGAGACATATCACACATTTTATATAAATGTATGTATGGTACAATTACCCTGTTTCTCCAGCGGAACCACAACTTCGCCCTGGGTTGTTTCTGCCTCCACGCAGCCCCAACCTCGCTGCTGGTATGTGCACAGTAACTCCCAGAACGTATATATATTTATGTATACAGTCCTGACCCCACGGTCTCTACCTCAGCATAACTATTTACATCTGGCACCTGACCTGACGCCCACCGGCTCACTCAGCCAAGGATTTTTCCATCCCACTCACACACAAAGCCACCCTCCAAGCCCGCTTTTCTTGGCTTTCCAGACTTCTGCAGCATCCTTTAGTCCACATGCTAGAGAAACCTTTTATTAAATGCTGCTAATTTTTTTATTGATCACACTGTGAGCCATTTCATTTTCCATTATAGCAGAAATCTCCTATAGGAGCATTCAGATTAAGTTTCTTTATTCTGTCTCTAGTAGCATGTCACTTTTAATCAGTTTTTAGTTTCATTATTGCTTAAAAATTAGAACGCAGTTTCTCTGTTCTTTATTGCTTTTTTTTAAGTTTAGTTACTGAAAGGTTATTAAACTTGGAAAATATACAGACAGGCGTAACGTGCTAAATAAATGCCCTACTGTCTCTAACCAACTTTAACATTAGCTTTTTTATAATTTTTAGGTTTATTTTCACTGAAAGACTGCTTGTAATTATTACTCATGTTCTCCCCAAACACTTATGTTACTAAAGTGTGAAATGTCTTCTAACACAAAGACAGTTCTCTGGGAAGTAATTACAAAAATGCATTCAGGGGCAATAATTTTATATTAACTGTCAGCAGCATACATCTTCTGAAAAGGCACTTGTTACCGAGGAATTATTTGTGCGGAATTTGAAGGCACTGAAGGCGAAGGAAAACTGCAGCAACGCATTAAACCGAAACTCCAGCTCCCTCATCTAGGGTCAGTTTATGTTTAAATCATTACCATGAAGGCAACCTCACACCTTCCAAGCAGTCTATTAGAAAGACAATTTCAATTTATGCACAAATTGGACACAGGCTCCAGTTTTCAGTGAGGAACAATTTACACCCCCTTCTCAAGGAAATTTCTGAGCAGCTTATCAAAGAGATATATCTGAAAATTATGGGCTTCTATTAACCTTTCACTGACGACACTAAAAATACTTGCTAATGATTTATGGGCAGCTACAAAAATAGTGGCCTCAAAACTGACCAGGCACATTAAAAAGATATCTGTGCCTCTAATGGCTACGAGAAAAGATTTAATGAATATTTCATAGTAACTTTTAGCCTGTAGGCTAATCCCGCAGTCCTCAGGAAGGCAAAATAATTCAGTGGAATTAAAAATTCTTTAAAAAGTGAAACTCAGCAATAGTGATTAAGCATCACATCCATTTAAAAGTGTTTTTTCTAAAAAATTAGATAAAGAAATCACAAAACCAACACTAAACAGTAAAATTCCCTCTTAATCATACCTGAAGGTAATGTTTCAGCCTTTCTAGTACTTTTACCAAAATGATTTAGATGTTACTATGTTATGCGACAATGCATTTATACACCGAAAAGCAGACAGAGAGCTAAGTTGTTATTATTTATTTGCACCCAAGCAGCAGTGGGATTGTACTTTATAGCATTAACAGCACACGGTGTTTATCAGCTCTTCAGCGTCTGGCAACAGATTTAGGGGTATAAATATGGGAAGGGAACACTTCCCGCCATGTAACGTGCTGGAAGTGAACGTTGGGATCAGCCCAGCGATCGGCCTCACCCCCCCAGGGTGCTGCCAGGGTGACAGGGGGCCCTTATTCCTCTGCTCACTGGTGCTCAGCCGCCCTGGCCCCAGCAGGGCTGTGAGGAGAGCAGCGCCCTTCTTCTGCACGGGGTCTCTCCCACAGGGAAGGTTTTGGTGGGCAGTGGTGGGGCCTGGCGGGTCGTCAGCAATGGCGGAGCCAAGGAGGAAGGCACCGCGCCTGGGCACGTCTGACCTACAAAAGCTGTGCAGGGCATTACCTGCCCCTGGAGACACGATGCTGTCCACTCCCAGAGCCTCCAGGTGATCTGGATGGGGCTAAGTGCCACCTCCAGCGCCAGGTAACGAGGTTCAGATCAAAACTGATCTAAAATTCATTTGTACGCATGAGGAAATTAGTATGCAGCAAGAAGTAACTGCAAAGTGAAATGCACTTCTTCGCAGAACCGTACGTTCACTCTTTGACACACAACTGATAGATAATACTGACCATAGTAACCTAATAAAATTCATGTAAATTTTCACCGCAGAAGTGACACTTTTATTTAGGTATAGGAATATTTTCATAATGCTCAATGTATTGTTTCTCAAGTCTCTGTTGAAAACAAGTGTCCTGTTTCCAGCAGCAAAATGGAATCGGATGGAAATGTTTCCATCCCACTCACACCTAACACAGGACATCTTAATCACATTTTAATTTACAGGCATGACAAAACCTTTTATTTTCTTTTAAGGAAACGGTGTGAAAGATTTTTTGCTGGTTTACTTTAAGGTAAAGCCAGATATCTGTAAAACTTAAATCTACAGCTCCCTGAGCAGACAAAAAAATTCAGAAGGCTTCATAAAATTCACATGTGGCTTGTTATTGCAGCTGCATATCAAATGCAAGAGTAAGGTATTGAGTGGTTCTGCTCAGAATAGCAGCTGCTTGAACCCATGATTAAAATAAACCTGTTGATTTTTAAAGAGAGAAAAATTACAGATGATGTAGTTTGTCATAAGTGACAAATGTGACTGTGTATTTCAATGTTTGAATCCCTGTTGCCCTGTTCAAAATGCAGGTTCCTTTACTGTTCCTCTACAAGGTCCAGGACTTTGAACTGTCCTTCCTGCAGGTCAGTTCTGGCCCCAGTAGATTCCCTTCCTTGGGATCTAACAGCCTTTTCTCCATGCTTAGGATGCAGATTTGTTTAAAAACTAAGATGAAGAGAAATGCCTTTCACAACCCAAACCTACAGAATCCTACGGGCAGCATTTGCATTCATCTTTTCATATCGATAAAAACCCCAAAAGATGAGCACTGAGAGGGA
>NW_010193022.1:34752-37013 GCF_000695765.1 Mesitornis unicolor
GCCACAGCACCCTGCAGTCACTCAGGGGTGGAACTGGAACTGGGCTCTGCTGCACGGGAGCCCTCCAAGTGAGGCACAGATTGGGAAACCAGCCCCTCACACTACTCCAGTTAGAGCTGGGGGGGCGTCTGTAGGCAGCCCAAGTGCTTCAGGAGCCAAATACCCTCTGAATGGCAACGGACTGTAGCAAAAACCCATGAAATTGAAAATTAATGAGAGAGAGGCACCCACATGGCTAAATGGTTTCGGCAGAATACGGCTTACAAGCTTTCGGCAGCGTTCCCCCAGGTCTCGTTACGCATCTCTGCATGACCAGCACGGGGCTGGGCACCATGTCCGGATGCAGGTATCCAGACCTCAGCAAAAGAATTCAGTTGCCTTCCCTCCCCCCGTCATTCATTAACAAGATTCTCAACCAGAAAAGAGAGGAAACTCTGTGCGTCTCACGTCATGCAGCACATGAGGTATTTCACGGGCAGCCAAGCTCTTGGAGAAGCATGGGATTCTGACAAAGGTGTTGCCTCCTGCGTGTCCATGGCCAGCCCCTGCAACACAAACACACCCCTCTCCTGCCCAGCACAGCCAAGGAGGTGAACACAAGCCACAGGGAAAGCAAATGAGCAGAACGACTCAAAAAGTTCCCTGCCATTTTCCACTTATTCTCTCTTCCCCAGTTTTAAAACATTGAAGCAATTTTGGGCTGCGGGCTCAGCTATATTTTAGTTTGTGTTTTACATGAGCTCACATGGAAAAATTAACATAGCTCCAATTTCCTTTCTCTTAATACCAAACTCTGAGGTCCTACACATTTCACTTGACAAAGCCATTAATTCAGTAATTCCACGTAATTAAATCGAGCAAAGCAGAGTATTTAAATTGGAGCTAAGTGAAATATACTTCTGTGCAGCTCATGCTGTTAGAATTGTGCTGCATGCTATTCTGCTGCTGCTCATTTATTAATTTGGGATCAGCTGAAACGTGACACCACGTAATAAGGAATGCACTGGCTTCAACAGAATTAGAAATTTTAAAAAATATAAATCTTAGAGGACAGTGAATCGAGCACCAAATGCAGTAAATTAATCTCCCTGAATGAGCCCTCAGCTGAGCACTTCTGCACCCAGCTGAAACCTGCACCCACGTTTGTGCTTTCTCTGGATAACTCATTTCGGGCAAGAGGCGCTCAGCTCTTTATCCCTGGAATAAGAAGTGAGCTGCACCAGCCCTCCAGCGTGGTGATCCTTTTAGCAGTGATGACACTTTTTCTCCTAATATATTCCTGCGTTCATTCTTCTAGCCCTGTGTGGTAAAAAGTGTGAAAGACTTAAAACTAAAACAGCTTTTTCAAGTCTCATCTCCCTCAGGCGCTCCTCTCATTGGGCAGGTCCTGGGTGCCGCAGCAGGAGGCAGCTGGGTGGTCTGGAGCACCAGGGAACCGGCAGAGCCCTTGGATCAACCGGGAGGACTATGTCTGGTATCAACAAACAGCCAGATAAAACCCTAAGTTATGGAGTTTTGCTGGCTGATAAAGGGGAAGAAATTAAGATGGCAAGTAACCCAAAGAGTGGAAATACTTCATGTAATTAACAAAGTCTATCCAGAACATAGTGGTGGTTTTTCCCTTTCTACCAGTGCTTTCTGCATCTCAAGTTTCTCATGAAAGACCTTAATTGGGCCCTTACAAGTACACAGAAAGTTCCTCCACTTCTTCCTCAGCTTCGAAGGACTCTGGTGAAAGGTGCAGCTCTGGGCTGCTCATCACAACCCTCATCGGATCCAGATCCTAACAACCCGCTGCCACTAATGAACACAGGGGGGTAGGAAGGGAGATACAGTCGCTGTCGTAATTAAGCTTACGAAGAGTTAAGTCGGAGAGAAATTAGATTTATTTACACGCTGCTCTGTTGCTGATGAAGCACCAGCTATTTGGGAGAACTTCTAATTAACCCTAATTTAGTTGATATGCTCTTTAGCAGCCCCATTCCCTGTATATTCTGCACTAGGTAAAAAGTAGTAATAACAAATTACCCTTTTTTAAAAAAAGATCTCTTTGTGGGGGCCCAGTCCTTTTTTTTTCTTCTTTAAATCACTGAATATGGATTTTAGTTGCTGACATAATAAAAGACACGGGCTTGAGAACTTCACCCTGCAAAGCCACTTTCTGAACAGGCAAAGGCCCCAGCTCCCGCAGGCACGGTCCCCACAGCCACACACAGCCCCATGGAAAGATGGGTTTGGGGGCTGCTTCGCCCCCCCCCCCC
>NW_010193022.1:37044-50275 GCF_000695765.1 Mesitornis unicolor
CCCACCCCATTTACAGCCACCACAGCCAGGAGGCTATTTGTAAAATCATTTCCACTTCCTACATCCTTGGCCAATTATGCAGTCTGGCCGCAATGTTCATTAACCAGAAACGGTTTTAAAGTATTTCATTACAGAATCAACCTAAAAATCACTTAACTCTTATGATGTGTTTTCTCATTGAATGGTTCACTGATGGCTCCACCACGCCTGCCGTGCCTGTGGTGTATCTGCGGGTTTCTTTGCAACTCAAAGACATTTAAAATACAACAGGTTTACAACCTCAGTATATACAGAATTCACCAGTTTTTATAAAACATTGTGGAGGAAGAGCAACACCAGTTCTAAGTTCGTTCTCCCACACAAAACACCATAAACACTCATCACCACTTTTCAGAAGTAAGGGTGAGAAACAGAACGTAATTTAATTCTGTTACACAGAAGCATCTGTGCTTGTCACAACACAAACCCAGAGACACAAAGAGAATTTGCAGAGGTGATATATCTCGGGTCTTCAGTACTGCAGCTGCCTGCACACACAGTATAGAAAGAAAAAAATGAAGGGAAAAAATGCAGATTTCTGCACCTTCCTGTCCAGAAAATGCTTTACCAACCTGGTTATTAGCTAACTTGTGCAAGATTTCAGCCTGAAGTTCACCTCGATGAGAAAAAGTACATTTTTACTGCCCAACCTTTTTGTCACACGATTATAGACCAAATGCTGCTCCCAGTTATACCTGCCTAACCCTGCTGGTTTTGTATATGCTTCTTGGATGTTCCTGTAGAAATTTGGCAATAAATGTATTTTGTTTAATATGATCAAGGAAGAGAAGCCAAATGCTTTTTACACAGAACATTTCTCATTCACTTAACAGGATAAATGGTCATCTGGACTTGTGTGCTAAACACAAAGAGCCTGATATGAACTACTATCAAAGTTTAAGATTAAGATTTTTCAATTTCCATATGGGGACACGTTATGTACCAATAATGACAAGATTACAAATGGACCATTTCTCTGCAAATATCACCTACTTGAACGACAGACTACATATGTCTTTTTTGAATATTGTCAAAATTACGCAGAGGAAAACTTCAATTCAGAACACGTCTTCAGAATTGCCCAGTAGAGAATGACTTCAAGACTTTTAAAGGAACTTCACAATAAGGAAAATGATCTTTCTGCTGCTACAGTTGTATCTCCTTGATGTGTCAGCAAGAATGACTTGATGTAGCCCTTTCTGGGAGAAGGTGAATTCAAGTCTGAGTTACACATTTCTTTTAATAAAAACCGTAAGTGAAATCAAGTAAAGATGGAATTCATCAGTCCGTCAAACCGATACATTTATGAACTGCGAAAAAGATCTGTCTTAAGTCTTTGGATAAGAAACAGTTCTCTGATTTTCTTTCTGTGGATGGAAACAACCGCTATCTTCATTTGTGCTCACTCACCTGACAAAATCAGGGCACAGGAATTTACTGTCATTTTGTTTAAGTTGCCCATAGCCCCCATCCAAGCTAAATCACACCAATAAGCACAAGTCTAGACCGTGTCCAGCTCCGAGGGCTCTGAACCCCCTCTCAATAAATGAACCGCTGGGAAAACCATCGCTGCTCCTCTCAAGGATGTGGACACCGTGCTTTGCTACCGCGCTTCGCCTGGGGCCGCAGGTGAGCAGGGAGCAGCACAGCTGCAAAACCCATGACTTCCACTCACTGATTCCCTCCAAACGCTCTTTTCTGCTAAAGATTTGCCCAACAGATGAAGATTAAATATACACAGCTAGAGCAACAAATCTGAGTCTCAGCCCACCGCTGGAGCACTCTTTTCCATCAGGCTGCTCGAGTGGGGCCCAGCTTGCTGTGCACACATGGAGGAACGCAACTGGCAAGCGGCTTCTCACCGTATTTCTCTCAAATTGAAAGCTCACTCTAACTTTGGTGCAGACAACAGCCAGAGCCTTAAAATATATACACACGCTACGTGGAGAGCCCCACCATACCAGTGGTTTTCTTTATCCAAGTGAAAACTTCCAACCAAGAGCGAAGAAATTTGCCTACAGGGTCCCTCCACTTTATGCCTGCAAATAACTTGCTTCAGAAATACAGCAGCTTTCAACACTAAGGTGTTCAGAGGGGGAAGTGTGGGATGAAGTGGGATGAGAAATCCCATCATCCCACCACATGGAAAAGTGTTGTTAAACATCTGAGTTTTCCTTTTTGAGTCGGGATGAGTTTACTGTAAGAAGATGTAACAGTGGAGTCACTAAGGCTCTGTTGTTTGGGGTTTTTTTAAAGTTTTCTTTAGTTATAATGATGCAGTAAAATTCCACAGCTCTCAAAAGCACCTTTTGAGTTTTAAACACAGAAGTAACACTTGCATATCAGTTTATTTGTATAACATACCTCTCCGCACCTCAAGAGGCTGGAATACGATAGAGCTGTGGCTCTTCTGCTTTCTGAAATGTTCCCCAAACACAGTGCCATCAAGTTTCAATTCAGCAAGGAAGGTGCTGAACTTCCCATATCCAGAAAATTACATCAGGAAAATATATTGCACAAATTCACTCCAAATGCATCAAAGCTTCCAACAGGAGTGGTTATTTTCAGCCAAATTACCACGCTGCTACTTAAATACCACTAAGCTGAAGGAGTTCTCCTTTATCGGTCACAAACCACCAATTTATCCTCGAGGAAACACAAAGCTAAAGCACGAAAATCTAAATGCACACGTCGCTCGGCAGCATTCAGAGTAATGTCATTCTGACTTCTATGTTTATGTTTTCATTGCTAATTGATTTACCCCTTCTGAAGGAGATGCCCTGGACAGGAGACATCCCTTCCTTCTCCCCGTACCCCCGTGCTCCAGCTTCATTACAGCCCCAGCACTGTTGCCAAAATGAGATATTGCCTCATTTTTGGTACCATGCCCTTGAAGGCATCTTATTAGAAAAGACCATTTCTTAATTAACATTTTTGATCTTTAATCTATTACACATCCCTTTAATCCCATACGGAGGAGCTTTTGGCCCACTTCCGCGGCGTGGCGGTGGGAGGCACCGGGCTGGCAATTTGTGCTGAGCGCTCTCTCCCAGCTGGGCTCCAGCGCAGCCGGCTGCGGGGCTGGCTACGCTCTCGTCGGTCAGCGGCAGACTCTCCAAGTTATTATTTTATTGCCTTTTTTTTAATAAAGACTTTAGACAGCCACTGCTCAGTGTAAAAGATGACAGACAGAATGGCAACCTTGCTGGTGAGATCAGACTTCAGCAAGTGGCTGTCGAGCTCTTAAAATAACCAGCAAAACTCTGAAGTGGGAGATTTAGTGGATCACCAACATGTAAAGTGTTAAGAACAGTACAATGTTAAGTCCCTTACATCATTTTACTTGCAAATAATTACAGCAATTACAATGTGCTAACTGGCAATTAACATTGCAGGCTTTACAACTCACCAGAATTTTTTAAAACACGCTGTGGCCCTATGCAAATTGTCTCTTTGGTACTCCTGATTTGGTGGATGCACGAGCGAACGGCTACACATGAGCTCAGCAGATCTCGGAGCAGAACTGTGCACGTGCCAGATAATTTAATTAGAGGCTTGATCTTGTCAGAGCTTTATGCAGCACAGACAGCGTTTCCAAGCAAAGCATGCGGGTTTTTTCCTTTCTCTTTAGTGTTTTGTGACCGTTTAATAATTTCTACTAATGAACGCCAAAGCCACAGAAGGGAGAAAGGAGCGCTGGCCAGTAAAACACACAAACAGGCAGACTCTTGGGTCCAAAGCAGGCTGAATTCAAAGATATGTAGAGCAAGGCGCATCAAGCACCCCTTCCATGCCCACCCCAATCTATTGTCAGGTCTCTGCACACATCTATTAAATCTTCATCGTGCTGTTCCTCAGCCCCAAAAAAGACAAAGGTCACTTGTCTCCAAGTGAGAGCCATAGGGTATCTCAAATCTCATTATAAATGGTCCCACTTAACAGTTTCCTCATTTGAATTTATACACAACAAATATAAGATTATGAGATGAGCTCCATTTATTTTGACAACGACATTGTAATTCCTTGTAGCGAGTCCAGAAAAGGCTGCTTTAGACACTAAATGACAGAAATTCAAACGTATCTTCTATGGTGGGAAATTCCAGGCTATATTAGAGTATTTGGCCTTATTAATTCTGTTTCTACACATTCTCATGTCACAATAACCATAGACATACTCTTGCTCTACGATAAGCTTAACATTTCAAGAAAATTAACCAAAAATATGGAAGGGAGGGTTACTCAAACTTTTACGAGTCAGGTCAATGTTGAGTAAGACCCACTAGAGGTCCCTTCCAACCCAAATGATTCTCGTTTCCTGTACAGAATAAGCAAAGATTATTTGGGCAAAGCATCATAAATTTCATGCAGTTCTTCACTGCAGAGTTTCTGATCAACGTCCTTCCTCAGCCCAGAAAAGCAAGCAGTGGAGCCTGTTTGTTCCATTTGTTTTTCCTCTTTTACAGCCTTGTTTATAAAACCCCATTCTCACGACTGGCACAATTTGTTTGGGTTTTTATTTCCAAGAAGAATGATTACTGGGGATCCACCACTGTGGATTACTTTTTATTGATTTTTCTCGTTTAAGCAACAGGCCAATGTAATATATTTTGTTATTCCCATTTATTCAGGCTGGGAACTGAAATGTGTAAATGAGTCAAAGGAGAACCAAAGTTTCTGTGAAAACCAAAGAAATTGTTCACTTTCCTTCACCTCTTCAGCTGTCTGAACTCACAAAGGTAAAACCCATTGCAACCGTTTCCTACAGCTGCGTGGTTTCAGCTTCCCTTGCCCCTAACAGCCCGCCAAAGCAAAGCCGCTGACCTGCAGAAGTGACTCAAGGCAAGAAGGGCTGGCAAGCGCCCACCAGCACCCAAGCTGGAGCCCTCTGGGAAGGTCGACCTGCAGCACAGTGTACATTGCACGATGCGGAGACAAAGTGGTACGGACACAGGCACAAGCAAGACTTTCTACTAGGTTAGGAGGTACAGTGAGCATTTGTAAAGTGCTTTGAGATCCTACACCAACGCATTTACTGAAATGGGCTCTAAAAAGCACCATTTGCTGGACCATTTCAGTCTGTTTGTGTCCTCAAATCTGCAGGAGATTCGCAAATTCAGAGTGCAGCAGAACCTGATAAATTAGAGATGAGAAGGACTTACCAGGTACCTGATCCATCCCTCTGCCGATGTAAGACTGTGCCTACAGTGCATTTTCAAGCACTTGGTCCAGTTTGGCTTGAAAATGAATGAAGTGATGGGAGATAATACCACAGCCTGCTAGACCTCCCTACTGGGAAATGTTTCCTGATATTCTGCCCAGCATCTCCTTTGCTTTACCTTAGCCCACTGTTGCTAGTTATGCCCCTGAAGGCTATTGTAAACAACAGATACAATTTTCAACTAAAAACACAGAAAATGCTCATCTAATCACAGCCCTTCACTTGGGCAGCAAGACATGACAAGGCTGCTTCACTGATAAGAAACACAGGCACAGGGAGCAGGAGCGTGAAGATGGTAGGTGCTGTGCTGTGCCCTGCTCCTCTCCAGCACTCCCTGCAGCTCCATAGCAGCGTTGTTCACTGGGACGTTCATAGCCATGGGAGACCCGAGCGTGAGCAAGGGATGGGGAGCCACCCACAAAGGTGAAGGACTTCCTTCAGTCAGACAAGGAAACTAACCACAGCATTACAGTCTCCCAGCACATGAAGCACCAGCAGACACACCTTTAAATAAAAAGCGAATTTGTGGCAGGCTAAAAACTGTTGCTGGAAAGACAGGGACATGACCCCTTGAAGGATGGCTCCTCCAGAAGGACATAGTCACACGTGCAACTGGCCATGCCAATGGTGTGTTTGAGGTCCTGGGCAAGCTACCCCTGCCAGATGACCCTATGGGATCATCCCCCAACCCGCAGTGGCCCCCTGCCAGCAGATCCACCACGCTCACAAGACTGCAGACAAGGTTAAGCCGATGGCCTCAGAGATACTCCCAGATTTGACCGAAACCTTGCTGCCCACCAACAGTCCCAATGCACTGTGGGCACACCAGCGCGCACAAGTTCATGGCCAGGCGCTGCAACTCCACAGCCTGCAGAAATATCCCCCTCTTTAAGGGGCTGCCTTTAGGTAAGGCGAATCTCAGCAACACTGACGACACTGCAATTCACCATGGGTGCCCAGCTCCCCTGAAGCAGCCCAGCTTTCCAACAGACACTGTCTTCAGAATGCCTGAGAAACAGGAAAAGGCTGAGGGGGTAAGGGGAGCACTCGATAGCTCATTTGGAAATGAGCATTTCTTTCCTCCCCTCTTTTACCATGGAAATTAATTCTCCTCCTCTGCGCTATTGCTGTAATTTTCCCAATTAACATTTTTAATAGTAAGTATTTTCTAGGAAATGCTGTAATACACAGGTGTGTGTTTCTAATTTAAATACTGACACCCATGCTGTGTTCACATCTGAAGATCACTCCTTCTTGCCCGAGATTCCCTCCCCAAACAAGCAGCAAACACCTATGGCACCACATCACCAGAGACACCTTGGCGGATTTGCGGGGCAGCCGTTTCCACGGCAGATGCACGTGTTGGCACCACTCACGGCAAGTAATTCCATTTTTTTATACTTCTCCTTCCCCTGAAGGTGCTACAGCCGCAGGATGTTGGTCGGACCTCGAGGACCCCAGGGACCCTCTGAGGCTCCAGCCACCAGCATCCTCTGAGAGCACTACATCCCCTGTCCCGCCAGCCTGGGAGTTCTGGGAGCACACACTCGGACCCAGGAAGCTCTCGCGCCTGCAGACACAGAGATGTGCCGTGAGCTCCTACAGACAGAGGAAACTGGGAAGGGTTTGTAATTACCCCTATTGTTTCTTTTTATATTATCCTGGCTCCAAAAATCTTACATCTGTCCTGCATGTTCACCTACCACAAATTATCTGAGCATCGTGTACTTTCTATCACTTCTTCTCTTTCAAAAAGCACTATCAAAAGTACTTTCTTTAATAAAAAACAGTATTTGTAAGTAAAATATTGAACTTAAAAATTGAATTTTATAATTAGGAAAGGAGATTTTTTTTTCTCTTCTGAAAGGACACATAACTCTGTTACACTGTGAAATCCCACACATTATCAAGCAAAATAAAAGTTCAACTCAGAATAAATGAGGAACACAGCAGCCAGAGCTACAGACCTCCCTAACTTTATTTCTAGTTTGCATTTATTTGAGTTTTAGCTGCTTCCAAAGCAGCTATTTAAAATTTTGAGAACCTCAGACTGTGCTGACTGGGCTGCATTCTGCAGGTCCATGCAGCGACAAGGATGCTGTTTCTGAAACCACCATAACAAAGCCAGCCAGTTGAGATCAAACATTTTGTAATATATTGGAAAAATACTAAACTAAAAAAGTTATCAACGTCTCTTATGTTGAAAGGTCTGTTTCTTTGGAAATCCTTACACACTGCAGTCAGAATCTTCTCATACTGATATATTACTGAAATCAGCTTTTAGAAGATGTCTGAGCTTGTGAAGGCACGTGGGACAGGTAATTTCAGAGTACTTGCAAGACAACAGGTTTCTAATGCCCACTGAATTGGGACCGACCTTTTCAGTGCTCTGCGGCAGAGATCCCAGGATTTCATGCTGAGGACATTTGGGAGAGGTTTTTTCAGCATTCTGCCCTTTAGAACAGAATCACAGAATCATTAAGGTTGGAAAAGACCTCTAAGATCATCAAGTCCAACTGTCAGCTCAACACCACCCTGCCCACAAAACCACATCCCAAAGTGCCACATCCACATATTTTTTGAACACCTCCAGGGATGGTGACTCCACCACTGCCCTGGGCAGCCCCTTCCAACGCTTGGCCACTCCATCAGGGAAGAAATTTTTCCTCGTATTCAATCTAACCCTTCCCTGACACAACTTGAGGCCACTTCCTCTCATCCCATCGCTTGTTACTTGGGAGAAGAGACCATCCCCCGCCTCTCTAGCCCCTCCTTTCAGGGAGCTGTAGAGAGCAATAAGGTCTCCCCTCATCCTCCTCTTCTCCAGCCTAAACCAGAAGTTCAATAAAACAAAACACAGTACATGTAGGAATAGAGGAAAAGACCTTGGTGCCTGTGGGAGGGCGGTCTCACTCATCTGGACCTTCCCGACTGACTCTCAAGGCAGCCATGCCCAGGCAGTGGTGTGGGAGCTGCCAGGGGGACGTGGGCAGAGAGCAGGGACAGCACCATGGCACCACGAGGGACTGGGTCCTGCAGGGATGGTGGCCTTGGTGAGCACTGGGCAGCGGACTATGCTGAGGTGTGTGAGCCCAGGGCGCAGGGTGCTGGGAAACGTGAGGAGGAGAACACATTTTCTGTAGCTTACCTGAACAAACAGAAATGGGGAAAAAGTTAATGCATGAATACTTGCGGGGACAAGTCTCTGTTCACTTCATGAGACCTTGGCTTTCTCACCCATTTTGCTCCTTTGGCAGCCAAAATTAAACCCAACCCTACAAAGCAGTTAGAGGTGAACAGAAACCCTCAACACCTGTGGAGCTGACTGCAGCGGTGCTGGGGTCAGAAGAGTGACAGGGAGGGAGAGCACAGGGAACAGCCAGGAGGGAATGGGCAGGAAGAGCCCCAAGCAGCAGAGACGGCATTAAAACTGCCCCTGCACAAGGTCAGGTAGCCACGGGTGAAAATAAGTCTCCAAACTGCATTGAGATGTTCCTCCTCTAAAGATACCAAGTGAAAATTGTGATTTGCACAGCTGGGAGACACCACACAAAGGGGAAGAGGGGAAAAGGAGTGACCACAGGGTGGTTTTCTTTTATTTCGTGGTTCATTTCTCAAAAGCTGCTGCTTCCCCTTTTGTTTTTTTTTCCTCCTTAAAGGAGGAAAACTTTAGATTTTTAATTGCCTTCTGCAATTTCTTTTAAAGTCGTTTACTGCATAAAACAAACATGAGGGAGAACTCTTAATGGCAAAACATCAGACGTCTGTGTCCTAAAATGTGGAGTTTTTCCCCACATTGCACTTCATTAACACGTCCCTTGCACGCGTGCCCAGCTGCTGCAGCGAGCTCAAGGGCAGGGACAGAAAGTCTGGAGCTAATGGGGAAAGGGGACAGTACCAACCTGTAATTTATTTTCATTATTTCTGGAATGTTATAATTGAACAACACTGACGTTGTGTGCTCATGGATGGTTGGGCGCTGGCACTGCAGAGACTCTTCCAGTAGCAGACACTGCAAAGACCCCCATGTCCTGCAAACACACACGCAGAGCCGCACAGTGCCATCTGGCCCCAGCACTCAGGCTATGGGTCCTCAGTCCCCTGTTTCCCAAACTCTTTCTTGATCACTATCATAACTTATAGCTGCATACAAAAATAAGATACCTTCAGTTACCTCAAAAGCAGACACACAAAAAAATCAGGCTTTTAGGTCTGCAGGCTCCCAAGGAGAAGACAGAATCTGCTCTGTTTGCCCCAGACAATTCAGCTGAGATTCTCCAGGGCCTCACAGCCAGGCTAATGAGAAACTCCCCAGCAACTCCCATGTAAAACACTTTCATAGGTCTTTAAAATGCCTTAAATTCTCTATATATTTAGTAAGACTTTTTACTTCTTTAAAATGTCCCTTGTTGCTCCTCAAGATAACACTCCCGTGATGTATTACACCAGCAATGCAGCACTGCAAAGCAAGGGTCCAGCCAGACAAATATTGAAGGTGATTTTCCTCTTGACTTCCAAGCAGCAGCAAACCCTTCTGCAAAGCAGAGCCGGGCACTTGCTTGGCCCCTGGCAGCGCTGCCCAGCCCAGCCCACCCTCTCCCAGGCTTTGGGAGCGAGCAGGACAGGCCGGGCAAAGGGAAAAGCAAGGGGAAGGAGTCCTCTGCTGCGCTCTTCCTCTGGGACAGAAAACGTCTCTGCCACTTACGCAGCAAACCACTGCTGCCCTGCTGTTGAACAGCACACTGAGCCCTCAGATTAAGAGAGGAAAGGAAAAGCTTTTTTTCTTCCTTTTACATTACGGAAAAAAATGTTTACAAGACCTGAGGAGGAAGGAAATTCGCTATATGGCCATTGTTAAACAGGGCTGCTGGACACCCAGATTATTTACCCTGGCACGAGGGCACCCTCTGCCTCCTTATACATTTCCCTGCTTCTCTAGGTTAACACGTACAACCTTTAAATTGTGATCATTAAAAAAAAAACAAAAAACCCGTAAAACTATTTCTAATTGTATTTAAAGTACTTGAAGAACTTCCTCAGTGTAACCACGGCAAGGGCTGGATTCCTGCAAAGCGTTTCACCTTTAGGTTTACCAGGAGCGTGCAGGTAACCCAGAGCAGACAGCGACTGCGCAAACACCCTCCCACAGGAAAAGGGACAGTGCCCTGGGCTAAGCCATCACCAAACAGACCCATCCAAGTGCAGGATTTCGGTTCCCAACATCTCCACTGCCAAATCTCCATGAGCTGCACTAAGCCGGTCCCGCTGGCAGCCCCGCACCCAGCGCCGCTGGCCAGGGATGCACAAACCAGGCACCTTCAGTAACACAGAAGCCCACCCCGAGGCGCAGAGCCTGGGCCGCAGTGTTTGGCACCTCCTGCCCTGCACTCGGGGCCAGGCGGCTGTCACAGCTGTGGGGACAACCCCCACGACTGCAGATCAACTCGTGCTCACTAAAAATAGAGACATTTTCAATATAGCTTCTACAGGACTGACGAACAAAAGATACAACAGCAAAAGCACCTTCTCTCTCCACAACTGCACCTAGATAAATATTTTGCTACTATTAAAAAAAAAAGCCTTAAAGACTCCATTCTACCTGCTCTTGCTGCCCCTGCGTGCTGCAGAGCGCCAACAGGAATTTTCAGAAGTCGCTTTGTATGTGTTTGCACACACAGAGATGTACAAACACACACAGGAGAAGGGAGAGAAATATGTTAATTTGAAACATCTGGCAAATGTTTCAGAGTTAACAAGACCCGGGTTTGGCCTTTTGGTTTTTTTTTTTTCTGTTGGGGGAGTCAAGGAAGGGGAGGCAATTCTGTCATTTTAGGCCAGGGAGGGAAGGGGCATGAAACGCAAAGTTGAAGCATGTTTTTTCACCCTTTATTGAAGTTCAACATCACACTATTGGAGCTAATGCAAACAGGAAGATCATAAAAGAACATAATGAAAGTCTCGCACACTGGGACCACGGGGCTGGTTTCAGTTACTGAATATAGCTTTGGAGGCACACCACACAAGAGCCAGCGACTCCATGCAGCCACACCATCCATCCCAGGGCTTTGTAAGCTTTTTCTTTGTAGTTCCTCAGTTCTACTCCAGCCTGCAACCTCCATCCCATGCTCCGTGCCCTTTCCTGATAGGACACTGTATTGCATCCATGTACGCGTGCAAGATCGAAATCTGTAGCTACTATTAAGAGGAAAATCCCCCAATTAGCACACATTTTCCTTGCCATAAATCACGCATACAATACATTTTATCCCACATCCGACGTCTTGAATGAGAGCTCTAATTATGAGAGTAAATGAAGAAAAATGGAGGACACTGACTGACTTGGGAAAAGCCTTTCACAGGCTGTCTTCTACTTACGGCAGTCACCAATAGCATCCAGAAATCCCAAATTAACTTCCACTCTGCACAGAAGTTATTTTTGTTGTTGCTGCTGTTTTGAACCTCAGCCTGTGTTAAACTGAATGCAATTCAAAATGTAGATGGAGAACACCAGTAACTCCATTCCTCCGCCGTCTGAGACGAAGGTCAAGCGAGAGAGCCAGCAAGCGCTCTTTTCATGCGCCGTTAGCTCCTGGCACAAAGGGGCCTTCGATGGCGCGGCTGGGGGGTTGCAGCAGCAGCAGCAGCAATATTTGCTATCAAAGACCAGCAAAAACACCAACCCTTCAAAACAGCTGTAGCACCTGGAGAAGATGCACCCAGCGCAAGCAAGAGTGCATTGGTACAAAGTGAAATGCCGGAGAGGGCACACAAAGGCAGTTTAAGCCTTCAGGACCAGCTGGGTGCTGACTTCAGTCAGAAAAGTCTCCTGCGAGCCAGTTTCGCTGTGACTCCTATAAAACCAGGGCTAACCAGGAATGCAGCACCACTGTTAATTTTCCTGTTATTGCTCAGTTTCTGAGCTGTTTGCACATCACTGCTGAGCTTCTAAGGGAACACCATCATGCAGCCCAGTACCAAGACAGTGCAGAGTTATTGGCTTCAAAATCAAAAATATTCTGAGAATTTCATAAATGTTAAAGACATAATAGAGTAAAATAGCTTTCCACAGGACGCAAACAGAGACTGAAATGTGGCTAGTTACTTTACACGCAAACTAACCTAACATTTACACTCACGTTTGTCTTATCTGTGCGCATTACACAACTACAGATAAATTTGCTTTATCCTGTTCAGTTTCTTGAGGCTCTTTTTATTCAAATTATCAATGTAACACAGATGAGAAACATTTAAGTGTTACTACTATCAAGCAGCCCAAAAGCTGGTTCAAATGTTACATCTTTCCAGCATGGCGACACACCACTTTTATTCTCCAGCCCTGACAGGACTTTCCAATTTCCTCCAAGAGGAGAAATACACACATTCCAGTTGAGGCTGAAGTTTAAACTTCCTATTAAAGCAGCTTTTATGTAATTAGATTGGAATGAATGTGCAACAGTGCCCATTGCAGGCAACTTCAAAGTGGTTATACTGGAGAAATCACAACCCATTTCAGTGTGCCCACAAGAAGAAAGAATGGCTCTCCGGAGGATAAGAGTATATTAGTCTCTGTATGTAATAGATTTTATTGACCATATGGAACTGATATAAAAATTGTGTTGCAGTGGGTAGTCTTGGATTTGAGACAGGAATGTGACATACAAAATACAGTTCCCGTAAAAAGCCTGGCAGCTTTCTGGCAGTTTTTGCAATCAGAAGAACCTAAAATATTTACCTGATTGAGTCACTGATGAGTCCCAGGTCAGAGCAAAATCTGAAGATTCACCCTCTTCAACTGAAAAAGAACAAAAATAAGTTGCGATTGCTAAAACAAACCAACTGGAAAGCAAAGCCAACAGAAAACTAGGTCCGCTATGACATTAAGTATTAAAACAGACTTCTGCACTGGTGAAAAAGAACTTACTGCTTTCTATAAAGTTATTCATAAGGTGGAAATTTAGTAAAGAGATTTTCCCT
>NW_010193022.1:50306-74062 GCF_000695765.1 Mesitornis unicolor
TCCCTACATTTTAACCCAAGTCTGGGATTTCAGTTTGCAGTTTCTTCCTGAACAGGTAACAGTAAGCTCATGTGAAATTTTAGCAGAGGTTTAAATATCACTAGCTGCTAACTATTCATATGTGAAATTTTGTACATTCACAACAACCTGCATGTGCAAAATTGCCACTGTAAATGTAGAGGTTGATATGAAATGTGTGCTGTAACAGACCACAGTAAAGAACTGCCCTATGAAGGGAAAATTGCCTGACTTCTGTCATCTGAACACACTAACATACCAGCCATATTCAGAACCAAGTGATATTTTAAGTTTTTACAGAGTTCAGAACTGAAAAATACCATTACGATGTGCAATCTTGTTCTGTAATATAGTAGTCATAAATAACTGCATTTAAGGCTTGCTGATGTGAAATCTGTCAGAGCCAGGTGCTCAGCATTTGCAAACGACGTATCCATAACCTTCTGCCTGTTAAGAATTATAAAATGTCATTTGATTCTTGCATACCTGAAAATAACTAAGAGAGGACCCGACAACAAGCAGAGCCTGATCCTGCTGTTACCGAAATCCACAGCAGTTTTACTAATGTCAGACTGGGCATTTGAAAGCAGGAACTGCAAAAATTCTTCTTTTTAATAGCAAAAGTTGATAATCTTCACCTGCCTGCTCTGCCACCATGACACCAAACAAATTTAAATCACAGGTCTTTATTTCCTGATGAAAAGGAAACACTGAACAATCTCTAATCCTTTCATCTAAATTATGTTCCATTCAAATACCAATTCTACATAATTCTGCAGCTGAAAACCAAGCTATATTGCAAACCCACAAGCAGAGCCCCTCCTGACCAGAGAAGTCTTGTATGCCCAGGCCCTGGAACCTCCTCCAGTATTACATTTTCACCACAAGATTCTTGATTTTATGCTTTCTTTCCCCTTTTTGTCAATCCAGTAAGGAATTCTGGCATCCTGCAAGCCTGTCTATCAGGTTGATGCCAATGGTGACATTATGTGGCATTAGGAACTGAGAAGATGATTTACACAGGCAGGGCCTTGACAAATTTTGATTTTATGTTTGCACCATAAAGAAATGCGTACACCACAGAAGGGCACGGCTCTGGTCCGCTAGCCTGCAAGTTTACTAACAGAGGAACATGGAATTTGGCCACTTCTTCTGCAAAATCATACTTAAGACACAGTTATACTTCTTCCAAAAAGTCTACATTAGCATAAAGGCCAATGTTAAATTCCAGAATGATAGAGTAAAAGAAGATACAAAGCTCTGAGCTTCTTGAAGCCGTTATCAGTCTGATTCCCCAATGGCAGCAGAGCAGGTTTGGCTCATGCATGCCCTCTTCTAGGGTCTCACCTACCATTTTGTGTTCTGTAACCACCATCTTGTTCTCATTTGGACCCATCTCTTAACAGAAAAACTCTGGATGCAATTATCCTAAATACGGTTTCACTCTTACACAAATATATCTCTTGTTTTAACACTGCAATCTACACACATCTGGGAGGTTTTTGACCCAAAACTACATAAGCTAAGCTAGCACTTCATGTACCTTACTCAAAACAGACAAGTGGAATGTTTTAAATTTCTTTTATCCTTGACTACTTTAGTTGGCTTGCCTGGACAGTTTTGTTGTATCACTACTTTTATGCTGAGGTTTTTTTCCTTTCTTTACATTTTATCTTAGAAAGAGGGGTAAAAAAAAGTCAGTCTGTGAAAAATACATAAAGGCAATAAATTCAGCCCTAGTCAAGCAGAAGTATATGAGATCAGCACTGGCCATTGGCAATTTTAGCAACACACTGCCTGTAGAGCTGGTTAAACACCGGAGACCGCTCCAGTCCTTGAGCTGCTGTAGGGCAGCTGGCTCCAGCACGTAACAAAACTGTGGTTTTTGGAATCCCTTAAATGAGGGCAAAGGTTTGAGTCAGCCTCTGTTGGCACTAATTTGCTTTGTTCCCTAATGACTAAAAGGGGACAGGGAACATATATGTGAAGAGGACGGCACTTAAATTCACTTTCTATTGCTGTAGTCACGGTTTCAGGTTCTCCCCCGCTATTTCCCCACATAGTTGATGGGGCTGCACCTCGAAGCGAGGAGGAGGCCCATGAGATGGAGCCTCTTGAGCCTGGACACAGATGCATCTCCCTGCGGCTGCTGCTCACACCACAACTTCCCCTTTTACTTCTTTTAGTTACTTTTTTTAAAATATCTTCTTAAGCAAACATCTTTCATACAATCAACCATAAGAAAAAGTAACAGCCGAGCCCCCTCCAAGAGGTATTGCTGCACTGAACTGATGTTTCTCTTGGGCAGCAGGACAGGTTGAATTGTCCCCTTGACAGCAAGCACGGGACAGGGGCTGTGCCACTGGGGAGCGGGGATCCCACATCGACTGTGTGGTGCTGCCTGGAGGTACCCAAACACACCCAGGCAGGACATGACCACTGGGTAAAGCCACGTTGGCATGGCTCAGGACCGCTGTCAGGAGGTTTTATGAAGTGGCACGGTCACAGTGACAGCCAGTTGGGACCCGAGCACTTAATCCTTGCCTGCTGGTCCATGCACCCACCAAACCAGGCAGCAGGCACAGCAAAACAAGAGGCAAAACATGCCACATGCAAAAAAGAGGCTTGGAGGGGAAGGGTGGCTGTGAAGCTGAAGGGAAAAAAAAATGTGATCAGGCTTTGTCACAGGCAGCGAGTGTAATTGTAGGGTCCACCATGCTTCTGCTCCCTCTCCTTAATGGGCACGAAGCCAAGAGCTGAGAGGTTCCTCTGTGGTCACCTTAATCTTCTGGATTGAAATTGTTATTTAAGGAGCCAGCATTTGAAGTGGCATCACTGCTGGCTTTACCACAGCCTGGGTGGTGAGCAGAAGCCACGGAAGACGGAGGGGAAGACTATCGGTTCCTTCCTCCCAAACTCAACTTCAACACCCAAGCAGTTGCAGCTAAAATTTGCCCTCATTTGCACGTGGCTGTTGCTGGACTCACAGGGAAGCAGGAGAGCTTTCCTGGGCTGGGTGGAGGTCCACAGATCCCCATGTGGGAACAGACCCCCTGGGTGCTGCCTTAGGGCTTGGCCGGCACTCCTCGGGGGGCAGAGTGGGCCCAGAACAGACTTGGCTGTTACAGCTGTGAAGGGATTTCCAGCTCTGCTACTGAGAACTGAGTCAAAAAAAACCACTTAGTCTGTAATATTAGCCAGAGAGTAATTCACTTAAGTTGATTTTTCAGTTAAAGTTTCAGTTTCTTACTGTTTTCCTCATAATTCCCTGAAACCTAGGTTGACTCAGGTGACCAGTGTGCATTACATTCACTTTCTAGATGCTAGTATTTAACTAGCTGTAAAGGGCAAAATAAAAGGTGAAGAGGTATGAAGCGTTCAAGATAATCACTTCCCAAATACATCACACAGTAAAGTAATTCCTGTTTCATTAGCAGGAAAATACGTTTTCTGAGCCACACCAGCCACAATCTATCTGCTGAAGTCAAGGACTAGACATTTCCATTTGTGCCAGTTAATCACTCTGAATACGTGGACACACAAGTCCACGTCGCTGATGGTCAGCATGGGCAGAAGCCACCCACATACCTGAAACGCTCAGCAGCTCGGGAACAGCACAGGAAACAGCAGCACAATGTAAGACAGAGAGCCGAGGTTTTATAAAGCAACAAGACCTTGTACCAGCTCTCAATACTTTACAGGAGTCCTGGTGACACAACAGTGAAGGCTCAGCAGTCCATGAAATCTTGGAGGCATTTTGTACTGGGCATTGAAAACGAAGACACCCAAAACCACTGAAGTTCAGCTCTGGGCAGGATGATCACAAGTGCACTTCCACATGTGCTTGTTGGATACTTTGTTTTCCTTCACAAACTCACCCTGTTTTCTCCCCAGATTATGTTGCAGCCGCAGAAGTTGCTATGTAATTAATTACACTTTTGTCTCCATCGGCTCTATCCATCCAAATGATCATTTCTAAATGGTTTGGAAAAGCGTATATTTACTCCTTCAGTAATACAGACAAAATAAAGCAAGAGGACTCCTCAAGTCCTGCTCTGCTCCATGTGTCACTGACAGAATGGCACCCGAGGTACAACGCAGTGCACCAACAGAGAGGGTATGCACATCTCCCCATCCCAAATTCACTATGCGATTGATTAGGAAAAAAAAAGATGGGCAAGAGACAGTTTCAAAATCAAGGACTAATCCTTGATATCAACACTCACAGCACTATATATCTATTTTTAAAGCATTAACTTTTTTTATTCTTCTTTTTTGTAAGTGGTCCATAGTATTTGCTGGCACACAGAGATAAAATACTGGAGTGAAAAACAGAGACACTCTTTAAAAAACATCCTTCAAGGTGACAATTATGAGACAGTTCTAGGAGACTCACCCAGGAGTCTACAACAGCTACAACAGCCATGCCCTTTGGTGAAATCTGGAGGTATAGAATCACAGAATAGAGTCACAGAATGTATTGGGTTGGAAGGGACCTTCAAAGCTCATCCAGTCCAACCCCTGCAGTGAGCAGGGACACTGTCACCAGATCAGGTTGCTCAGAGCCCCATTAAGCCTGACCTTGAATATCTCCAGGGATGGGGCCTCCACCACCTCTCTGGGCATCCTCTCCTACTGGATCTACCACCCTCACATTGAAGAACTTTTTCCTAATATCCAACCCAAATTGACCCTTTTCTAGTTTAAAACCATCACCTCTCGTCCTATTGCTACATGCCCTAGTGAACAGCTCTTCCCAGATTTCTAATCTGGGGATGAAGCGTCTGTATCTATGAAGCTGAGACCCTTTGGGAAGGCTGGGTTTGACTTAAAAACAGCCGTGGTGTGGCAGCGCAGAAAGATCTTTTTGTGATCTCAAAGATCACCACCCACCCACGGCCTGGTGCAGGAAGGAGGTGGCCAGCAGTGGTAACCATCTCTGCTACCACCCCAGCACAGGAGGACTCACTACTGTCAGCCTGGAGAAGACCTCTGCTCTGCTCCAACTACTTGTGGGACCTCAGTGCAAGAGCCAGGACAAGGACACGGCCAATGTGGGGAGAAACTATGGGCGATGGCAGCATCACAACACAGCACTGCCACACATGCCAAATATTTGCATTTTGCCCGCTTGTCTCTGACGTTCTCCAAGGATGCTTATTTAATTGCTAGGTCACGAGTGCTGCAGGCTCAAAGATTTCGATTCTTTGTGCTCAGAGAAACTTCTGAAAGGATTCGGCATCCATTCCCCTAAGAGTGAGAACATCTATTTATGGGGCTACCATTACCTGAACTCCATTCACAGTCAGAGTGCTTATTTAACACTTTATCACTCCCAAGAAAGAAGTTAACCTTATCAAAGTAAGATGCTTCTGAACCAAATGTTGATTTCTAGATGCAATCAAGCTTTACAAGTGAGCAACAGCCCCTCAGTAATTCAGATAGCATGTGTATGCTCCCTTATCCTATTACACAGGCTTCAAGGACCACAAGGACCGGTTTAACACTTCCCACGACATAAAAACTCCATAGTATGCTAACTAAAATGTCAGGAACCGTGACAGATTGAGAAACTGCCAAGAGACACGTTGGGTTACCAGCAAGTCCCGTAGCTGATGGAGGACCTCTCCTGAAGCAGGACTGGTAGCAAGAGCTGCATTCGGGACAGAGGCCACTCCCTCACCCGCGAGCAACCTTTGCAAACGCCACGTACAGAAGAGTTTGTGTGCGGAAAAAGCCGGTGCCACTTCTGAGTTCGGAGGATTTTGTCAAATTTTGTTTGTGACAAAACGCTCTCAGATAAACCTGGGGAAATCTCACTGATGCCTGTGTACTAGCTGTAATGTACGTGTCAAGACTCACAGCTTTCTCTCTAGAGAAATACTTCAGCACCAATCCGCTCTCTGAGCCACGCACACAATAATCACGTCCCTTCCCTGACCCTGCGGTAGGTATTCGCAAGAGCTCTCTGATCTTCTGTAATCTTCAGGCTTCTTTGCTGCCTTTCAGGCGCGCATCTCCATGCTGCCCTACCCAGGTTTTGCTCCGTCCCTCCCATCACATGAAATTACATGCTCCCAACTCAGCGCAGAACACAGAATAGCCCCATCCAACCACCATTCATCCCCCGCGACTCATCCCGCAGCCCAGGATTTGATACAGCACTCTTAATCCTCCAAAATGCAGAGCAGCTTCCACCAAGTCAAAGGGAGCTGAGGATGCTCAAAACTTTGTGGCCTGTGGATTGTAAATTAGCCAGTTTCCAGCTGCTTGGCATGGCAGGAGCACAAAAGATACTAACAATCCTTACACTTTAAATAGCCTGGTATTTTCGACATACATCCAGTTCGTCCTTCAGAGAGGTGTGGATACATTCGTTCCTCACTCTGAAAGCTCAGGAGAAAGGGCAGGAAACCTTTGCTCGCACTCAGCCTACAGCATCAGAAGCTGCCACCAAAACTAGCAGTGGCATACAGCAAAACAAGAGAAAAAAAGTTTGGAAATGGCTACTTTGAGCAGAAGCCAGGCAGCCTCTGTTCAGATCACCTCCCGGCCAGTGTAAGGCTGTCCCTCTCTCCTGCTTCGATGTCCCCTGTTCGATTCTCCACCCTCTAGTAGCGGTGAGACCGAAGTCTGCAAAACACACAAAATCTACAGAAGAGCAACAAAGGAAAGTAGCAGCATGAAAAACCGTCACACTTTCTTTGTCAACAGGCTGGGGCTTTCTTCCACTGGTGTGTGGAAGGAAACCTTCCCAATCTGCAGGGACATGGCAAGTTTTGTGGGGCTTTGCCAGTGGCCTGAGCAGAGGTACCTGGGAACGCACCCCGGCGCCTTCACCACACCTTGCAGATAACCCCCTGGGGCCCCCTCCCAGCATCCGGGGGGGCAAAAAGGTGCAAAGCAAAAGCAGCCAGGTGGGCTTTACACCGGCCATTTGAGCCACCTTACTCCCTTGCGAAAATCAACTTTGCAAGAAGATTGCCACCAGGTCTCCCTGTGTTTACAAGACACTTTGCTTGCTTGCATGATTATTTCCATTTAGTTTTAGTAACACTTTGCAGTTTTTTTCCCCGGCAGTCAGTGGAAAGGAGCCCTGGGACACCAAGGCGTCCCCAGAGAGGCAATGGCGTGTTCCTCGCCCATGCCCCAGCCCCCAGGAGCCCCCCGGGCACTGCGTGAGGTCCCTCATAGCTCCAGGGGCAGCTCTGGAGCCATCTCCCAGTCCTCTTCCCTAGCGCATGGCCAATTCAGCCATCAGTGGCCCTCGGCCAGGAGGGGTTTTTCCACCTTAAATAGGCTCATTATATATCAGTCCTTTCAGAGGCCAACAGGCCAGGGAATAAGACAAGAGGGTTTACTGACATGGTTTATTTAGCTACTTCAGAGCCTGAATTTGTGCAAGTTCTCTAACTGTTTTTCTCCAAAGTCAGTAACGGGGCTTGGCAGAGCCTGTGGGTTTTGCTGGCAAAGTCAGCCTTTTTGTGTGAAGGAGGGAGGAGTGGGGAAACTCAGACTCTGTGCTCTCTAAGTCAGGAAAAAGAGAAAAATTAAAAAAAAAAAAGAAAAAGGAAAAAAGGAAGCAGGATGAGACAAATGGGGCAGAATTACAAAGGAGAACTGAAAAAAAAAGATAGGAACAGAAAAAGATGTGAAGGTGATTAAGGAGAACAAGACAAACAACAAAATAAGGTAGCACTAGCAGGTTTATGCAAAGGAGATCTAATTATGGGTGGCTAAATCCTCCAGGACATTAATATTCCATCGTAATGTGTCTAGTTTCCTCCTTTCCAGACATGGCAGGGAGGAAATGAGAATCACTTAGATACACTGTTTAATGAGCAAATGATGGACGATCACCAAACACAGCCTGCCTGATAAGTATCCATTAGCTTAAACTCGCACAGTAAATCCTCACACAGCTAAAGGCCTGCCTCTGCAAACACTATGGCAAAACTTAACGCAACTGCAACTAAAGAAAGGGATAACTGTAAATAAAAGCCTGGTCTCTGTAAGTCGAGGAGGAGCACAGGACGTACATAAGGGCTAATCGCAGCCCTTCCCACTGACCGCACACCTGACTCACACACCAGAGCGTAGTTATTCCCAGCACTCATATTTAGTTTTTGTGTTTCTAATTCACAGACTCCGCTGGAGACAAGTATTTCCCATCAACATCTACTATGTAAATAAATACCAGTGTATGGCGTAATAAAATACAGCCAATGTTTCAGGTTGCTCTCAAGACCAGTATCTTATACATGCATTACATTAAGCTCACAGTTCTTGAAACTGGGCCTGCAGACACCCCATTTCCACACTTTCCATTATAGATTTGGAATCAATGCTGTCACTGACAGCTCATCCAGCTCGTCACTGAAGTTAAACCCCAGAGAGCAGGGTGGGTTGGTTTTCTTCTCCTTTTAACTGCAGTACATGGTGTTTAATCTATGAAATGTTCAGGAATTCAGAGGTTGCCCTGGAAAAGACACCTGGCTGAGGAGCCCCTGCTCTGTGCTACATATGAGACCGACTGCAGCAGCATCTTGGCCCCACATGAGAACTACGTTTTCCCAGCACGCTGGTGCAAATCTATCCCAGCAACAGCTGGCACTGGGAACGTCCAGTTTTAGGTTTCCCAGGTTTCATCAAGAAGCACTGTCCCTGCTGCACTGCCATGGGGAAAGGCAGTCCCCTTGGTTGGGTGCGCTCTTGGTCCCTCCTCTGCCCTGTGGTGGGCTGTGCCACCTCCCTGCATCCCCACTTCAGTGCTTCCCCACTGTCCTCTTGTATTTTTGGACAAGATCCTCTTACAATATTGGTTCTTTATAATTGTTGCTTCCACCTCAGAAATACAGGAATGAGACTGGAATTTGGAGATCCTTCTGCTTTTTCTGCCTAGACTTTGCCGGGCTGTGAGACCAGTGGGGCACGCTCCACCCAACCCAATGGACCCATCCCACCGATGGCCACCCCAACATGTTCAGCACAGAGCTTCCACTGATGTGCCCACTCAGACCCACTGTGATCAGCTCCACTGGAATCAAAGGGGAGCACCAAGGGTCCCCACTCTTACTTGCCCCACTCAGGCTGAGCCTCAGCCTGCACCACCCCAGCTCCAGTGGGGCGAGAGCACAGACATGGGGGAGAGAGCAGAGGTGGGGAGGAAAGTAGAGATGCAGGAAGACAGGGTGTAGGGTGGCCAGCTCCTGTGGACAGGGATGGGATGGTAAGCACCGGCTGCCTGTGGGTGTGCTCCTCCCTGCATTATCATATGCATTTCTAAGGCAACTGTCACCATAGAGTCTGCACCTTCTTTCAAAAATAGATCTACTATGAGTAAACAGGCGCTTTAAAGCTCAAATGAAACAAAACAGGTGAATCTGGCATCCCCATGTTGCTCATAAAATCATGTGTTTTACTTCAGCAACCAAGACTTTAAATATCCTTGTTCCATCTGGAACGCTGCTGGATGACAGAAACATGTACGTGTTGAAACCCTAACAGACCAACACAAGGAAAGTAGAGAAAGGGGGATTAACACACCTACAATTCATGGCCAGGACTTTAAATCCTCGAGTCAAATTTGTAAGTTGTGAAGCAATCCCTTGCTCTGCTAAAATGCCAAAAGCAGGTCAAAGTTACCCAAAGACAAGGGACCCATGAAGAGTGACAGACCAGAGGTGTGTCTTACACCTTCCTCCAAACTCTGGGTGTAGAAGCTGTACCAGTGAAGGTTTCGCTACCACCCCGTTGCAGTTTTAGCACAGACACCTGGCGAGTGAAGGTACGCAGATCTCGGGTAGTGACTAAGGCAGCACATGCAAACACAGGGGACACGGGGCTCTGCCGAGGGAAGCCAGCAGACCCGAGAGCTGCGTGGGCAGGTACAGAGCACACGGAGAGACAGCACAGGCCAAGGGAAGCCAAAAGGCCTCTGTTGTTTCCTGAATGTAAAGAAATGCCTACGGTGAAATTAAGTCTCACAATGAAGCCGGAGCACCACGGAGTTCAAACACTGGGCTTTGCACTGAGGATGCAGGGTGTCACCAAGTCAGATTGATTGCATGTTTTCCTTCTCTAGAGAAAAATAAATATATACATAGAAGAGACAGGAAAGAGCGCTATTTTTACATTAGTGCTATAAAGTTTCTTTATAAGCAGGACACCTAATAAAATTATTTACATGTGCTGGCCCTGCCCTGAGGCCGCTAATGAGGATGCGGGAAGGCTAACATCTAACATGGGCTACTGACACAAAGAAAGGGAATGTTCTGCAATTAATTTACATACACTTCTATGTGGAAAGAGGAACCAAACCAGGGAAGAACAGCAGTAGACAAGCAGGATCTGCAGAAGGGCAGCAGGGCTGTAACTCCCTACGCTGTCCCTTGCTCTGGTGAAGTACAGAGATGTTGGTGCAGCCACAGCCTGAGGACACCCTGTCCTGCTGGAGGCTGTTCCCCATGGCCACCAACAGGCATCACCCTTCTCTGCATTGTCTTCTGCTTGGGCAAAACCACCCTACCCAGCGTAGGTCTGCAATCAAAAACCTCCCAAAAAAGCCCGTTCACTGTCCTGCCTGCTACGGTCAGACCAAGAGCCACATCCCTCCAGTCCATCCTGCGGTGGATCACGAGGAGCCTTTTCCTTTCCCTCGGCAAGGTGCTGCCGTCAGGATGCAACATGCTCCAGCTCAGCTCATCGTCACCAGAAATCAAGTCCCATCTCACCGCAATTTTTCCACCACAGATTTCATCCAGATCCAACAGGAGCAAAGGCAACTTCTCCCATTTCACATCCACCAGGCACGATATCATTGTCAGCCTCGACCCTGAGCCATCCCAGATGGCAGGGGGACCCCAATTTTCAGACTTCAGTTCCAGGTAGAGAGCTTAACACCCATGAAAAATTCACACTTGCAATGTGATAAAAAGAACAGAAAATCACTCAAACAGCAGCAATTACCCTGAGTGTCACTGATGAAATGGTAAAGCACACAACAACTCTACTCTTACACATGTTTAAGTCTCTGACTTCCTAATTCTTCAAAGTAGGTTTTACTGCGTTATGCTGAAAGCCCTGGCCCCTATTGCAGGGAGCTCCAGCAAAAACAGAGCTGCTGTGCCAGACTTTGCAGAGCATCATGCTCCCCTCCACAAATACCCCATTCAGGACCCAGGGCTATTCATCACAGCTGGGGAAAAAGAAAATAAATCTTTGACCAGGTTTCCACACCTCAGCCTAAGAAAATACACTGATTTTTACTGCTAATCCTTCAAACCTGGAAATTCTTTCACTGGTGAGCTATGCTTGCAGCATAGGTAGCTCAGGAAAAGGAAGAGAGGAGGCTTTTCCTGACCAGCCATTTTAATTAGAGCTGCGAGGGCTTGGAAAAACCCATCTGGTGAGTGGAGTTATTTCCCCTTTTCCTCTCCTCTTTGATGCTGGTCCCCATCAGAAAGACACAAATTTCCCAAAGCATAAGGATGCCAAGCTGTCCATGCCCTGCTCTGTGGTGGGGCCATCGCAGGGGACCGGGACCTTGACGGGCGAACAAGGAGGGCTCCGGCGTTCCTGAGCCAGCGCGGGTTTGTGAGGGCCCTTCCAGGAGTTTGCTTCCTCAGCAAAGAGCTCGCTGCAGCGCTTCTGTGCATGCAAGCGTACGCGTGTGTGCGCCTGTGTGTTTGCTACTACTCCCCAGGCTCGCTCATTTTAATGCTGCTTTCTCCCCAGATGAAAATATACATATTCTTATTAAGAAAAAAAATGTGCAAAGTATAAATTTGCATCTGTGATCATTTCTGGTTCATAAATTGTATTTTAATAATAAAACAATATACTCTTCTCTACTGCCTCTTAAACAACAACAGGAAAGTCGGTCTTGTTTGTACGCAAGCCTAAATATTTTGATGACGTAACACACAAACCGTATAAAATAAATACCGTAGAGTGAAATACAGATAAAAGGGTAAATAAAGGGAGGTGCAAAGCTAACAGATGGAAAATCCAGCACCTCATCCTGCCTCCTTCACCACAAGAAGAATTTCTTTGGTCACGAGGAATGACCCACGTGAGCGGATGCTCCACGTTCCCCGGGCGTAGATGCCCTACACTTTCCTACTACAGAATTTTATTGCACAGCTCAAAGGAAACTCTCCAGCTGAGATTCTTCCTACTAGAGAGACGGGCTTTGTTGGCTGCATTCAGGTGAAACAAACTACAATGAGGGAAAGAAAGTTGTATATATCGCATATATCCCTTCCTAGTGTCAAATTTAATTTGCAGAAAAACCAACTCAGCCGCCATAAAGTGGAAACTAATATTTTTTATGACCCCTTAACAACCTGTCCTTAGTGCTAACATATCATAAATAGATTTCAACATCTTGTTATACATGTAGTTTATTTTAAACAAGACTAAAAGGGTGACACAGTTCTTATTGAAAATTGGCATGCATACAAAGAAAGGGGGAGAGCTGGCTTTTAAAACTTTATCCCAAAGCCTAGGTTTTTTTTCATTCCTATTAAACTTACAACCTTTCCACTGAAATGAAACATAAAAAGAGTTTCCAAATATTTTATAATTCTGAATGGATTTCCCCAGTGTAACAGTAATAATATTTTTACAGTTAAAAGATCCACTGATTTAATAAGTGTGATTTGTGTATTTAGAAAATTCATTAACGCAGACATTCCCCGACATTTTTAGATTTATTTATTTATTTAGCCTAATTTGGGTACACTACTTCAAAAGAACGCTTAGAGCTTCCCAGTTCCTTAGTCACTCACTAATAACATCTAATAATTAATAAAGACATGTAAATTCTTAACTCCCAGAACTATTCCAAACTTACTATCTGTACGCTTCATGTCATGTCTCACTTATAGATATCTGCATTACTTTGTTTCACAAAATGCTGAAGGGACACGTACTTATCTTTCTCTCCACCAACAGTGAATATTCAGGCATGCCGCAGCCAAAGCAAAACTAAACTGAAGCCGGAGCAAAGCTCTCCTCCAGGAGCCCACAGGGTCTTCCAGGCAACCATGGAGGCTTTTCACTGGTTTTACGGAATCACAGAATTGTTAAGGTTGGAAAAGACCTCGAAGATCACCAAATTCAACTGTCAGCCCAACGCCACCATGCCCACTAAACCATGTCCCAGAGGGCCACAACTTTGTCTTCTGAACACCTCCAGGGACGGTGACTCCACCGCTGCCCTGGGCAGCCTTTACTGCTGGCTGTGTCCGCGCCACAACCGCCTGGTGCCCGGATGCTCCTGTAAATGTGCTTGGACACATGGGCTTGTGGAAACACCCACAGCTGCGGTGGCTGCGGGGGACAGGCACTTCTTCAGCTGCCGTGCAGAAGTGCAGGAGTGGTGTCAGGCAAGTGCATCCGGATGTGCTAATTTTCACAAATATTTGGGAACCAGAAGGGAATGACCCAACCTAATGTGCAGCTGTGATATGAAAGAAAAGGCCCTATTTAAGATTAAATGCAATGCCTGGGACTCCAGCACTCCTGAAGTATCTGTAGAAAAGAAGAGGGCATGAGTGAATGCCCTCATACTCCTTTGTAAGGCCACCAGTCCCTTCTGCCTCCAGAGCTGTTCAAATCCCTGCTCTATGGACAGATATCATGGGGAATACCATCAGCTCAAACCATCTTCACTTGGAGGCAAATTATATTGTGTCTGCTCCTCTCTGACAAGTGCTCCTGTCACAGCTTTGTGTTCTGCAACATACCCTTGTCATATTTATTTGCTTGTTTTGATTTCTGGGCTTCTGTAGGGAGGAAGACTGCCAAAACCGTCCTGACTCCTACAAGTGATGCCAAGCCTGGGCAACAGGATGTGGGGACTTCCACACACAACTCAAGCCAGGACATTGACAGAGCTTCCTTAAAGCAATACAACTTGCATAAAGTTTTGTACTTAAAGTTCAGTGGACTAAGTGAACAGGACCTGAAAGAAGAATGAAAAAATAAAAGGTACCATAATAGGTGGAATAAACTTCCCACACAGATGCACAGTTACTCATCCATGGACACACTGTAACTGTGTTGGTAGTTTTGCTGTGTGTAAAATGAGTCCCCAAAGTCCGAGCGGTTTCTGTTACGACTTCTTATAATCTGCAAATCCCTTCTTCAAAGCCAAACTGAGACAGAAAAAAATGCACAAAAGCACCTACCCTGCAAAACAAAACAAAACAATTTTCTTCCAATCTAACTACTATTAAAAATGCCAAGATAATTAACTTACACTTGAGGCAAAGAGGGTTACTTAGCTGAACTAATATTTTTTCCCAAGTATATTTCACCCACAGCCAATGGGTCAGTGAAGCAGAGTTCTGCTACAAAGTTTTAGGACATCTGACTATATTTCCTATCCGCACCTGCATTTTTCCCTGCTAATGAGATTTTGCTGTTGTTCTCTTGATTTCCTGATAAAGTTACATAATCTTATGGAAATCCTGCAGTAAATAGAAGTTGTGCTCATGCTCGGTCCATGCTTACTCAACGCTTCCCAACGTACGTGTGCTTTGGCCATGCATGCATCCAGAAATGACTCCAAGTCACGCTGGCAAATGAACTGTCGAAATAGCGATACGGGAGAGGGGATCGACTGCCGCCAGCCCTTCTGTGCGAGGTACGGACATCGCGGTGTTCTGGGAAACCATCCGTCTGCGTTAGTGCTGACTGCTTTCAAGGATGGGCTGTTAAGGTGAACATCACTCAAATGTATGTAAGAATTCCTATTGATCAGAAAGCCAACCCTGTAATCAATAAAAGTGCAGACATCTTTTCTCCTCCATCACCCAAGCGATTTGTCTAAAAATGTCAAACCGAGCTTTTTTGTTAAGACAAGGTTTTGTGATGGTCTCTGTCTGGGAAGTGGCAGGCAAATGTTTCTTCTAAATAGATAATTCTACTAAATACGTAATTCCAGACACTTGGGGAGACTCAAACTTGCCTCTGACCTTCTGGCTCTTCCCATGTCAGCCCTTTGGCACCACTAGCCATCGCTGGCACACCAGAGGCCTCCTCATGCACCGGGCCAGGCTGGCACCTCAGGGGTGAGCTCCTTGCCAGGGCTTTACTCACCACCATGGCTCTTAGATCGACAGCCCTGAGCATCCCTCACAGCCTGAAGTTCTCCTCCTTGCAGACTCCTATCATCATCTCTCACGCAAATTGCGGGGAACGGGACTTGTTCTTTCACATCTTCTCAGATGAACTGGAAATACTTTACTTCTAATATGGGCAGTATTGCACTCACCAACACGTCCTGCCTTGGCGTTAGGCTGTCTGCTGAAGTGAGCAGTGGGTATTTCTGACTGCTCACACCGGTAACACAGCCTCCACACTTGCTCACCAACAGCTCCAATATATGAAACACTGGAAAGCTCAAGAACTTAGAGTGTTTAACGTTATACAGGATCTTAAGTCCTACTTAAAAGTCAGGCTTTATCTTTTTGGCAAGAAGAGTTACTAACCAACTTTCAAAAATAAGACATGTAAGTAGCTTCCTTGAAGCAGGAACCTCAGGAGATATTGTGTCCAAGCCTGAACATTTTTGTTCATCCCGAGAGCAGGACATCTGAAAGAGCTGACACTTGCTCTAATTCCTTAAATCTTGAGAAAAAAAATCTCCTGCTCTTTTAAAATAATAATCTACAGACATTCATTCAAGAAAATAAAATCCATCCACTTCCATTTTAAATAAGTTAACGCACTGTTGAATAAAAAATTACAACTTAAAAATTACTCTTTTTCACATCTGTGCTTATATGCTAAATGCTGTTCAAAACCACAAATCAGTGTCCTAAAATACCACACTTCCACCCACTCAACTGAATGCAGACTGCTTTAAAAAGTCTGCTTCTGGGCTCTTGGAGTCAGTGGGACTTTGGAGAGAAGCCTTCTCTTCTAACCAGGCTCATCACTTATTTATGAGGAAGTAACGAGATCATAAAAGAGGCACCAGGGTAATGATGTGCAGCCCAAATGTGTGCTGGTACCCACAGAAATGTAACTTCCACTTGGAAAGGACCATGATGGGAGGGGAGAGGCTGGGAAGCTGGTACCCCAGGCTGGCAGGAGGTCGATCAGCTTGCTCCCAGCTTCACCCTTCCTTCCCCACACCCTGCACGTCCCGTCCCACCACCGTCAGCCCCACAGAGCAGTGCAGGAATGAGGGGCTGAAGTTGGCTACAGACTGCCCGTGGAAAACACTTCTGTCAAACACTTTGGGGTTTTTTCCCCTCAAGCAACAGGTACACGCAAAGAAACCAACCTACTGTGTTTCCAAATTGATGGCTTAAGCGATACCTTTGAAAAAAACCAAACGCTTTGCTTCAACAGCAGCAAAGGATCATCTTCCACGTGCCTTGGGTGTCTGCACCAGCTGGAAACAACCACCCACACTGGTGGTGAAGGCAGCAGCACCTTCTGAAGTGTCGTTTGCTGCAGATATTTTCCCCACATGTGCTGACACAGCTGGGTTTGGGGCTGCAGTATCGCATTATTCAAAGGTGGCCAGTTGACGTCATTTAAACTTTAACTGGAAACAAGACAGATTAATAGGCCTTGATTTCCATCACTGATGTGTTATCATCAAAGCCAATAGGTACTAAAATCAGTGAAAAACCCCAAACTTCTGGCAGCCAGGGCCATTTTCCACACCAAAGTGAGAGAGCTTTTAATAACTCAGAAATACAGAATTATGTGTTTTGAACAACAGCTTTTCATTGCAGCAAGTTTATATTACAGTATATGTCTCCTTGAAATAAGAGATCATTTGTTTAAATTGCTTGATTATACATAATGATCCTTCTCACATAAAACAAGATTCAACATTGCCATTGGGGGAGAGGGCGGAAACAGCACAGAATTGAACAAGAAAGAAAAAATATGGTACAACTCTCACAGTAATAAAACATTAGGAGAATTTTCACTTGACTGCTGAAAAAAGCGGAGCTAGAAACATCTCGTTCTACCCCAGCTATTAACACTAACTCTGCATTCACAGAGCATAATGTACCGCTTTGATCAAGCTATAGGATCCACATGTTCACAAAATATTTAACTTTAAACACATAGCACAGAATTACTCTCCAACAATTTATGCCATCACCTCCTGCCACTCTATGTTTTTCTAAGCCTTGGAGTCCAATTCACATCTATAAATCAGATCACTTTATTTTTAATCTAATAGGGGACTGGATATCATTTATATCAAATCTGCCAAAAAGGGTATGGCTTCAAAGAAGTCTTTTGCACTGAAATAAGAAAAAAAATTCAAATTCAGTAACATTTGAGAGCTAGAATAGTGAAATCATTTACCAGCTTACACATACATTACAAAAGTTTTCTGAAAAGGTCCCACAGAGCAGACAAGAAAAATAAGAGCTTACCTATTCACCTATTTTTTATTCTGTATATTTAAGAGGAAAAACATGGATTTTGTCTTTCTACACTTAACTGGGGGACGAAAAGACGGGCCTGCTCCCAAACGAGAAGAGACCCATTCAAATTGATGTGTTTTATTCCCCTGAAATCATTTACCAGCCTGGATCCTCCCACTGCCTCCCAAAAGCAGCCCCTGGTTGCCCACCCTCATTAGGCTGATTGCAGCTTTTCCTACCAATCCACTGAGGAGGAAGCAGCACGTAACCATCACAGACCTTCCCAGACCTCCTGCTCCTGGTGCTCTCTGGCCCATGGCTGCAGCACCCTGCTGCCGGTGCTCTGCAGGCCACGGCCAATTTCTGCTACTGGGGGATGCCCAGCTCCTTCACAGGAACAAGTGACAGCAGAAAATGCAATGCTGAGAGAGCAGCCCAACCGAGCAAGAGATTCATTTCTGAAGCAAAAAAGGAGCCCAAATACAATCATCTCTCCACCGTTCACACTTTATCATCAACTTAATTCTGAAGTCCTTCTGGAGGCCTGGCTAATTCTTAATAAAAGTTATTCCTCCTTTAATTAAATCCAACATTTGTGTATTTGACAAAAACAGGGAATGCTGGCTGCCAAATACACCTTCTGGCCCCTCAGCCACACTTACCCATGGCACAGCAGCTGCACTACAAGGAGAGAGCTGCAAGTGAGAAGAATCGAACTTTTGGAGAGAGGTCTTGGTGATCTACATGTAAGCACACAAAGCCAAGGAGAAAGACATCCCATTCATAGTATCCCTTCATCCACTCGCTCCTACGGGACGTTACCACTCCTGCGCCACGCTCACCGCATTTGTCCATGTGTCTGATGCAAGGTGAGAAAAGGACAGGGATGCTCAAGAGCTACAGTGAATATGCATGCACAGAAGAGATGAACCATTTTTAGATATCAAAGATTTCACTGATCATTTTCAAAGTATCTTAAGAGAACAAAGTTGCCACCATAGCTAAATTTATCCCAAACATTTATATTTCTTGTGCCAATCATTCAGGATACAAATTCTGTAATGTATGTCAGCTCAGAGCTCTCTCCAACCAAGGGCCCACATGGAAACGGGATGTACTTATAGACATGTTTGTGGTTTGCTCTAGAAGATAGCACAGATCCATAGCAGATACATACCTTCAGTGTAGTATTTCAGATACAACAAATATCTGTACATTTGTATGCATATCTGCAACCTCTTTAACAGGGAGCATCTGATTTGGGGATCTATTTATCATTTTTCTTTGGTAATCAGGCTTTACACTGTTCACCAACACTTTTTAAAAATTAGTCAGTTCCCGGCTGCACAGACCATGGACACATTTCCAGAGCAATGGTTGCTGGATACCATGGGTCCCGCAAGGAAGAGGCTGGAACTGCCCGTGGGATCATTTTCACCCTGATTTACAGCCCGGAGTTTGTGTGTCACTGTGGCAAGGCAGGGCGGTCACCTGGGGCTGACGGATTTTTCTGCATTGCCGTGCTTTGACAACTGAAGGCTTCAAAACCAGAAATAGCGTCCTGCAAGATTTGCAACATCAGTTCAAGTGATGACGAATCCCCTATTCATGCGTCCTATCCTTGCTAAACATTTACACTTCTAGTTTAATAGACAAGAGGGAGTAAATAAGAACTACCTAATACCACAATACCCCAAATGACAAGCAGCCAGGCCTGCAGCTTCCCAGACAGTCCTTGCCCTGCTCCCCAGCAGCCCTTGCTGTGCCAAACCCCAGCCGCAGCAAGGGCAAGCCTGGTGCAGCAGTGCCCATGCAGGATCGGCCATACAGCCCCGTCTGCCACGGGCAGGGGGTACTGCAGGGACAGAGACAGCGGGACCCTTCAGCATCCCAGCTCCTCAATGCTTCCTCACCCGAATATCCACAGCCGCAGTGTTAATGAACGTGCTACTACCCCAGTTGATACACAGCACCATTTACTGGGGGCTAACACACACCCATTGCATCCACACTAACATGGGCAGCTTCTTCTACCCTTTTGTGGCTCTCTACCTCAATAAACAGCGTTAATAAGCATATTTCTGAAAGATTGGTTTGTGTTCTCCGTGTGTTTTAAGGGATACAGCAGTTTAAAGTTGAGTATAAAACCAAAAAATTAACTACACTGGCAACTTTCCAGCAGTAACACAAGTATATACGTCAATGCATATATTCAGGTTTAAAAGCTCATAAATTAGCTAAGGACAGCAGTCAACATATCTTATCTATCTTCACTGAGTTTGACTACCAAATGCTAAAGATGGGAGTAAATCACCCCCCGATGCTGCGAGCTGAGCTGAATTAATGTTAGATGGTGCCTCTCCTTCCTCAGACAGGGTCCACGCAGAGATGCTGAAGGTCACTCATAGGCCATGGTCATACGCAAGTGTCACAGCCAAGGCCAGCACATGTGGCTCCAGAAGCACCGAGCACAACTAATGAGTTAGTAAAACATCCTACATTTATTAAAACTTGCTCTTTTGAGGTCAGTGTTGTTTAAATCAACACCTTTGGTTTCATGTGCTCATCCCTCCCGTGTCTTCAGCCCAGCCCTGCGTGCAGGGGCGCAGTGGACAGCTGAGGCCCTGGGGACAGCAGGGACCGCTGCGGGGGGAGCGTGTCCCCCACAGCCAAGGTCCTCCTTGCTTTGCACCCAGCAGCAACACGGCACCAGCATGGTCCAGGCTGAATCCCTGTCCCCAGCTCTAGGGGAAAGCCTGGCACACGGGAAGGACATGGTTGGACTCTATGATCTTAAAGGTCTTTTCCAACCAAATGATTCTGTCATTTATGTTTTGTTTTTCACAAAGCATTTTGCCAAGATATCAAAACTCCCATTTGTCCCTTTCTCTGTCAGTTTGGCCACTTGCACCACATGAGAATGAGCAAACGGGGCTGTTGGACAGACCTTTTCCCCCATGGTACACAGACAGAAGGCACCACGTCCCACCACCACCCACCTGGGTGGCCACGCTGCCAGCCCCGCTGTCCTTGCAAGTGGCAGGGGAGCAAATTGCTGACTTTCTCCCACCCTGTCCCAGTCACTTTGGGAACCAGCAGCCAAGTCTCCCCAAGCCAGGGAAGCTGGGCTCTGCAGATGGCTGCCAAAAAACCACCCAGCTCCTGGACAGAACACTTGCTGCTGTCCATGAGGAGATGCCCAGGTCTCATGCTGAGGGTCCCAGGGCAAACATTCACCCAAATCTCCAGGAACAACACAAAGCCAAACAAATGTACATCAAAATTAGCAGCACCCAGAGGTGTTCAGTGGGGCTGGAAAGCCCAGGCAGCCACGCTGTCCTGCAAGTTGGGGGCACTCTGAATGGCAGAAAGCACAGCAGCAGTTGGGCAGCACTGGATACCAAATTAGCAGCCTTGAACAAAATACAATTTGAGAAATAATTAACTGCGCAGTGAAACACTGTGATAATTTCAAGTATTAAAAATGTAATCTTGCATATTAAGATGAATTTACTAAAATCAGATCAATAAGCCAGTGTCCTCTGTATTTTCTCCAGACAATTAATTTAATTAATCTTTTTGTTCACTTGGATATAGATTTTAGGTTTGCATTTTACCATCAGAAAATAGCTTGCACAATACTACAAGACTTTCGCAAAGCAAATACATTTTTTACATGGATTGGATTTTACTCCCTCTGCTAAAATTCCAATCACTGAGCAGCAAGAACACTGCCATAGCACACAGGATGTCACTCAGGATGTGACAGTTTCCTCTTGTTTTAAACTACTTTAAAAAAAAAAGTCCTTCTCAAATTAGAATCCGAGTATCGCTTTTGATCAGCAGACCTGAAAACCCCCTGCTGCCCTGCTCTGCACTGTGACCTGGGCACAGGCTTCTTCCCAGTGCTGGACTGGTGTGACCACAGGAGAGACCACCCTGCCCAGTGCCTTCAGAGCGGATGACCCTGCACCCCTCCCCTCAGTGAGCTGCACCAACTCCACTGATACCGACTTCTTTTAAACAGTCGAGCAAATACGGACAAATAAGACTCCAGAAGTGTAGAGGTTCAGACCCAAAAGTCAATTTTGGGGACAATACTTGAAAACTCTGCCTCAGACTGCTCTTTTCAGGGTCCATCCAAAGCCATTTTCAAGTGGACCTTAAATCAGCCACATCTTCCCAACCTGTGCAACGCTGATAACTGAACTCGAGAGGGTCACATCCCATATTGCCTCCAAACTCACTTACCCTTCACTCTTCTGTGTTTGTCTTGGTAGAACTTTGCTTGAATAACCCATTTGTTGGGCTAACACAACATTTTGCTTGGCTTGCGAGCTCTATCTGGGTAAATGCACATTTGCCCCATTTCATTTTTTGATCGTTTTCTTCTGCAGGCATTTAATTGACCTCACAAAGATGTTTGCAGAAGTTTAAATGAGGCATAGTTAGAGCTTTCAAAAATACATATAATTACACACACCTACCGTTTCTAAAGAAAAAATAAGGCTACACAAGAACTGATCAGGAAGGGCCTGGCAGGAGACTTGCAAAGTTTCAGCTAAACACCAGCAGCTGCATATTTGGAGCCTACGGCTGATAACGAACCTTTCCCAGAAGCAACATAAGGTTCCCATGTTGGTACCATCACATCACCCACTGTGCCCACTGCAGCCATGCAGCGACTGAGGCTTTGCAGTTGGGGCAGTCCCTCTCCTACCGTAAAGGTGGATTTCTCCCAGTGCTCTAAGGACCCTCAGTCCTGTACATCCCATCCTCTTGGAAACAGTGATGGGAAGCCCAGGATTGGCAGTGTCACACCACAGCCACCTGAACTCGGGCAGTTTTGCAGAATCCCTGCCAGTGGAGTGGCCAGTGTTAGGAGGAAGGAGCCAGGCTCCTCTCTCTGATGTCCAATGACAGGACAAGGGGAAATGGGAGCAAGCTGGAGCACAGGAGGTTCAACCTGAACATGAGGTGACATGTTTTTTACTGTGAGGGTGACAGAGCACTGGACCAGGCTGCCCAGAGAGGTTGTGGAGTCTCCTTCTCTGCAGACATTCAAAACTCGCCTGGACGTGTTCCTGTGTGACCTGGTCTGGTGATCCTGCTCTGGCAGGGGTCGGACTGGATGATTTTTCGAGGTCCCTTCCAACTCCTGATATCCTGTGATTCTGTGAAAAGTCCAATAGATGGGTATGAACCAAAGTCCTAAAATGACCACCACAGAAACCTGCTGGGCAGCCGGAAAGGATCTCATCTGACACGAGAGGGGGGAGCAAAGCAGGCTCACAGCAGCAAAACCCATCCTGCGCAGAAAGGAGCCATGGGACAGGGAGGGGCCCCGAGGGGAGGGCCAGGGTGAGAAGCTTCTCCTAAAAGAAGGACAAGTCTTTCTCGGGGGCTGCAGTAACCAGGCACGGGTCAAGGCGGGGGACAGACCATACGTGAGCTGGGGTGTAAAGTATGACAAAGAGAAAAAAAATAAATAAAAAGGGAAAGGAAAGGAGGACTTGGCCAGACAAAATCTAATCCTACTACTATTAGGGATTACAGGACCTCTGGGTCAGCAGCAAGTTGAGATCAGCTCTAGTGCAATTACCTGTGCCGTGCTGAGAGCTAAAGCCAGAGTGAATAAACCCGAGCACGCAGCAGGCGCCACTTCATCGCTCCCAGCCCCTTCCCCACCGAGTCAGGAGCGAGATGCACAGGAGCACCGCAGCACTCGGGAACTGATCCGGGGGAACACCGGCCATCTCCAGGGGACCTTTACCTACCCTCCATAAATATTCTGTGGCTTCATAAGTCAGCAAGCCCTGTAAGCAGAAGAGCCCTGGACAGGACAGACAGGACTTTTGTCCATGTGACAAGATCCCAAAAGGAAGAGCAAGGGTGGCAGGCGAGCAGCGGACGTCTCAGCAGCTGCCTGCAGCAGCGGTACCAAGAAGCTGACCCAGAGCGAGGAAAGACGGGACCCCAGGGGTTTGCTGCATTATTCAGACCTCGGGCTGGGGCGCTCACAAGAGCACAGCTTGGGTGTGTGGGGCGTTCAAGGTGGGGGCTGGCAGGCACACTGCACCCGGACAGAGACCACAGTGCACCACAGCACCGGGGAGGCTTGGCCTGGTCCAGCTCTTCTCCTTCTGACGTCATCCGAGCCCCGAACAACACGAGGTGCAGGGGCAGGAGGCCACCACAGTCCCCTCGCCCTCTCAGGTGTCGGCACACGGCTGCTGGAGGGTCCAAATCCACCATCAAGCCCCCCGGCAGATGGCTGCGCCCAGGCCTCACCCCAGCCCTCACAGAAAATACATACATTTAAACAAG
>NW_010193023.1:0-876 GCF_000695765.1 Mesitornis unicolor
GAGCTGGGGCCGGGCGTGGGCTGTGCGCTCCGAGGAGCGAGGGGAGAGGAGGTTTTGTACCTCAAAGTGTCACTGATTTTGGAGTCCTGGAGCTAGAGCTGAATGAACAGTAAAAGCAGGTTAACTCATTAACCAGTTAGGGGATGGGGAAGCAGCTGTAAAAGGAACAGAGGAAGAAGGCCAGATTATTAATTTTTTTTTCTCGTTTCTTTTCTTTCTTTTCTCTTATTTTTTTTTTTGTTTGATGCCCTTGTCTTCTCTCACGGCCGTGCCCCGATCACAAGCCCTGCTTGGCCAGCGAAGCGGACACTTCATCGGCTAAAGGGGGGAGTCCACCTGGTTGATGCTGCCGGTGGAGGAGACGTTGCTAAGGCGGCGTGGGGAGGTGTCTTCAGAGATGGTGGGGGACTTGTAGACGATTTCGGCGCCGTGGTCGGTCTTGGCTTTGGCGTTCTCGCGGAAAGTCAGCTTGTGGGTCTCAATCTGCAACGAGAGGAGAGGGCGGTGAGCGGGGAGGGTGGGGGACGCCGTTTTTTACCTGCAAGGAATCCGCTCGGCGTCCCCACTGTCCCCAGTCACGTCCCTTCCAGCGGCCCACGCTGGGAATGGGCACAACGGGAGGGAATGGCAGGACTGGAGCATCTCGGGCTGCGGCCAAATCCTTCCCAAGCACCCAGGCCCAGGATGGGGGCGGGTGCCAGGCCCAGGACTCAGCACAACCTTGATCCCACTCCCCTGGCAGAGATTTAGGGAGAGGGGGGGGATCTCCGCACGGCTGCCCCTCATCCCATGGCCCAAACGCTGCAGTGGATCGGGGTTGTTACTTACTGGTGCCCTCCCCAGCCGAGGGCAGGGCTGGGAGCGGGGTGGCCGGGG
>NW_010193023.1:890-12834 GCF_000695765.1 Mesitornis unicolor
GGGGTGGCTCCAGCACCAGGGCCTGGAGCCCAGCGGGGTCTGGGCTCGGGGTCCGGCCAGCCTGGGGATGGCTCTTGTCTTCCTTGCCTTTCTCTCTCTACAGGTGAAGAAACCCCCCCCAGGGCGGTGGGGGTGCGAAAAAAACGCATCAGCAACAAAAACCGAGAGCCAGGAAATGTCAACCAGAAGGAAAAAGACCCCAAAAAATAAAATCAAGGCGAGAAATAGAAAACTGGGGAGAAAAAAAGATCTGGAAAACAGGGCCATTCACTGACTCGCAGCAGAACAGCGGCTGCCTTTGGAGACGGGGAGGAATTGCAGGAGAAACTGCACCCCCCAGTGTGGCGAAGGGGAGCAGATGCTGCTGGCACAGGTATTTTGGCAGAGCACACAGCAGCCCATCTCCCCACAGAAAACCCAGTATGAGTGGCACATAAACCAGTGTTCAGCCCTGAGAGCTGTGGAGTGAGACCCCCAGTCTGGATCTTCTGTGCTGCACGGGAAGGAAGGGACTGGGGACACTGGAAAGGTTGGGGAATGGGCAGTGGGGACACCCACACTGAGAGCTGATGGGGCTCAGCTGTGTCCAGCCCCTTCCCTATGAGCAGAGCATCCTACCCCAAAACTGCACTGCCCAAGGATGGTCCCTGGTGCGAATGGGAACGGGCTGGACAAGGGAAGCAACCTGCAGCAGCATCTGGGCTCCAGTGACACCACCAACCTCCTTCAGGTGTGGATTTAGGCAGGGTATGGGCGACCACCCACACTGAGGCAGCTGCTGCTGGGTCGCATCCCTGCAATTCAACTCCCCCTCCGAAAGGCGAGCTCGTCAAACTGCGGCCCAGTGAATGTGCCGGGATGTGAAAGAATCGTCAATGGAATCGTAAAAATGATGAAAATGGGCTTAGTGAAGCAGAGTCTGATGCGCAGCAGCAGCGAGAGAAGGGTAAGGAAGTCAAGCGATCCCTCGGTCAGAGGCCAGCGCAGGGCTGGGAGACGGAGAGCTGGGAGGTGCACAGAGGAAACGTGGCCAAGAACAAAGTAAGTGCCAAATACAGGAGCCGAAACAGAGCTTTCCCCTCCCATTGAGAGAGAAGTGTTGGAAAACCAAGCAAGATTAAAACCACTTTTCCCTGGAGAAATTCACCCACGTGTGCCACCGCTGCAGCCTCACTCGGTGCTTACCCGATCCCCCCTCCGTGGCTGTCCCTGCAGCGAGGTGGTGGTGTTTTACTCAGCTAAGACTCACTGAGGAGTCACCATCAAAGCCTCTGGCAGGACCAGCTCACCCCAGGGTCACTGTTTCACCTGACCTGGTTGGCTTTTGCCTTCCAATTTTAATCCCCCCAAACACGCACCGCTCCCTGGCAGAGCCCTCAGGGAGTCTCAGCGGAGGGACTGAGGTCTGAGGTAAGAAGAGGTGCTGCAAAGTCACCCTTGCTAAACACAGCTAAGCCTCTCCTGCCCCACTTCCACTGGGGAACCAGCACCCCTGCAGCACCCTGAGCTGCCAGCTTTGGCAGCTGGGGACAGTGGCACCCCTAACGTGAAAGGTTTGAGACGCAAACTTCAGACGAAGAGCAGGAAACCACAGGAGAGGTCACCACATTCACACTCATTCAGGTGGCCACAGGCCAGGAGCAGCACAGACACCGTCACCCTCACAGCTCTGCCCGGCTCCGCCCCAGGAAATGACCCCCGGGTTGGCACACAGGGACCCTTGGCTCTCTCTGTCCCTGGGCAGGGCACTTTCTGTCCTCTGAAGGACACAGAGCAGCCCACGCTAGAGCATGGGCAGCAAAGTGTTTCAGGCACTGAGCAGGACCTTCTCCAAGCCCAGCCTTCAATCCCTCTTTGCTTGCGTACCTGCTCGCAGGGCACACAGGCCCTTGCAGCCCCTTTACCTTTTTATTTCCTCCTCCAGGGACGTGGCTGATGTTATCTAAGGACCCGATTTTCGATTGCACCTTATCTTTGAAGTCCAGTTTCTCAGATTTCACCTCCACCTGGCCACCGCCTGCAAGAGAAGGGCAGGAGCTGGGTGAGATCCCGTGCAGGCTGGAGAGACAGCACCGAGGTCTGAGCTGCTGCTCCAAGGCGGCTCAACCAAAGCAGAGGGTGAGGACCAGGAAAACGGCAGCGAGAGGGACCCCATGGTGATTTGGAAAACCCAGGAGCCAGGGCAAATGGGAACCAAGGTGCAGAGGCTCTCCAAAGGATGCTGTGCAGAGCTGGCAGACGTCCTCGTGTTTTACAGGGCCTTACTCCCCTATTCAATCCCAATCTCAGTGCTGTGTTGGCACAGACGAGGGTGTCCGTGGGTCACACCAGATCCCTCCCCTGTTACCGAGGATCTGGCAGTGAGGGAGCTGGGCTCGATGCACCCCAGGGCTGCTCCAGTCACTGCTCCACATCTCTCCCCTCGCTCCCTGCGCCACCCCGGCCCTCTCCCCATCTCCAGACGCCCACCGGGACGCAGCAGAGCCGAGGGGTACCTGGTTTGTGGTGGATGTTGCCCAGGGAACCACATTTGGATGTCACGTGGCTCAGGTCGACCGGCTTGTAAACGATTTGGACCTGTCCGTGCGAGAAAGGAAAAGGCAATGAGCTCCTCGCCACCGCGGGCAACCTGGGGAGGGGGAGGCACAACACACACCGGCACCTGATCTGGATTCGAGGGAAAGGACAGCTTAAACCCCAGTAAGATTAATGATACGACAGAGACTCATCGGAAATGGGAGATCATTAATGCCCGTGTGCAGTAGCCTCTCTTTAACATGTCAGCATGCACAAGATCACCTCTCCACAGAAGGGGGAAGTAGAGGCAGTTTTAAAGTGCTTAAGTGAGAGAGAAAGTGGAGTGGTAATTAATTAAGATTTGCATACACATCATCCAAAAGGAGGAGATATACCAGAGAGAAAACGTAAAAAATAAATACCTTTTCTGGTGTAAAACATAAAGCTTATGTCCACAAAAACTGAAAGAACAGAAATGATCAATGTGCACAGAACTTTTAAAAGAGTGACCAAAATATGCATTTCTGAAAAATGCTGTAACGGAAATAAAGGTTAAAAAAAAAAAATCATCAAAAAAGGCAAAGCAAAGTCTCAATATCTGGTAGGATAATACAAATTAAAATGGCAATTGCACCGTATCAAACCACGACAGCATCTCACGATGTCACACCGCTTTGTAATTCCTTTTACCCGTTACGTCTCTGAACAAGGGCTCCAATTCCACTGAAGCCGCCCCCGTTCAGAGCGCGGCCCCGGCGCCGCAGCGGGCGTGGGGTCGGCGGCCTCTTGCGCACGGACAACCGGGTTACACGAGAGATGCACACACGAGGAGCGGTTACCGGGAGCCGTTTAGTGGTTACGGGAGCAGTTAAACACCACACTGGAAAACACCAACGACTGGAGAGGTCTGGGACCAGCGGGGATGGCAAACCACGGCACACACACACCAGCTACGGCAGGAGCGGGAGACGAGGGGGTGAGAAAACATCCCCAGAGCCCCAAAAATTACCTTGGACCTTGGTTTGGGACTCGCACCCGTGTGTGAATGAGCTATTGCTGGAGATAGCGGGGCTGTGCGGGAGAAATGGGATCATCTACACCTCAGGGTTGGTTCCTACTCGCTGGGCTCTCAGCCATAGCCTGGTTGCAAGGGGAACATACGCTGCTCTCTGTGCTTTCACCAAGCGCCATGGCGGGCACGCTGCTCTTACAGATCTCAGGAAGGATGTGCCAGCACCAAAGGGACCTCTGCAGAGGAGCTGAGCCCTCCTCTGGACCAAGGTGGCCGAAAGCCAGCACAAAGGATTCGCCTCAGTCACTGCTCTCCATCAGCCTGTGCTGACTCGGAAGCCCCGGGGTGAAGGAGCATCCTTTGGTTCTCACGTTGGCCCCATCGCCCTCAGAGCCAGGTGCTGGGCCGTGGGGTGGTGGTTGTGCACACCAACACTCCCCCCTCTCCATCACACAGCCACGAAAAGGAGAGGGGAACAGGGGCTCGGTGCCACGGCCACACCTGCGTGGACCAGAGATGCTCACACGTACCAAGAGGCACATGGGACAGAGCGGGGACAGAGAGAGGGGAGAAAAGCGGCCTGGGAGCACACTGCAGAGACAGACGTGGAGACAGGGCTGGGAGAGATCAGACGTTAACGCACTGGGAGGAGGAGAGCTGGATTCGGTCAGAGGCAGGAAACAGACCCCAGCAGGGCAGCCGGCGCCTTCCTAATCCCAGCCCTGACCCCAAGGGAGCAATTTGGGCACCGCTGGGACCTGGGACTGAAAGAGCTCCCATTTCCAGAGCAAGCAATCAGCAACTGCAACGCTTTCTGCTCTCATTCCAGTTGCCTTTTTTTACAGGCAGGACTCCATTAACCCTTATTGTCCCGCTGGGGAGCAGGGAAGCATCCTCCCCATTTCAGCAAGACAGGATAAGGGGCACAGAGTTGCTTGTCTGGGAAATCAGTGCCAGAGACCTGGGGATCCCACCTCTCAGCATCACCAATGCTTAGGTCAACTTTTGCCTAAGGCATCGCCTTGGCAGAGCACCCACTGGTGTAAAAAATAATAAATAAAGGTATATAAACCAACCCCAGGTTCCTGCAGCAACAGCTCATTCCTCTTGAAGAGCAATGGCTGGGCAGGCAGTCACTGCTGACAGCAGAGGAGGGTTTGTAAGACACGATGGTCATTGAATCGTGGTGGTCTCTTGTTGCCCCTCTTTTGGGGAGCCCCAAAACCCAGCCCCGCCATCAGCACAGCCTGCACAGCCACGCTCTGGCCATGTCAGGGCACGGCTTTGCTCTGAGCTCTCATCCAGAGGTGAGCTGCTGCTTTCTGTGTCAACACAGCCAGGCAGCGATCACGCATTCTTCAGCACGGGCAGAGGCTGGGGAGGGATCACAACCTCCAGCCAAAATTCCAGATAATTCGTAACCCGCTGCAGCTGTGAACACTCGCCCGTGGTGTGAGCTCTCAGTGGAGAAAAGGATGAGCTCACCACCCCGTGCTGAAGCCGATTTCCAGCCGCAGCACAGATGACTCCTGCCGAGCGCTAACTCCTGGTGTAACGAGGGGTCCACACGCACCGGGCAGTGCAGGACCCTGGGGTAAGAAAGAGCAGAACGAGCACGGACCCTGCTTCACAGAGGTGTGACCTCCGCAAAGCAGCTCCTCTGGCCCATTCAGTAATCTCACAGGGACATCAAATTTAAGGTGGAGGTTGCAAACCCAGTTATGTCCCAATGCTTATGTGCAATGCAATGCTCAGGTTCTCAGGGAGGGCGTCCACAGAGATCAAAAACAGCACAAAGTCCATCGGGAACACCTGAGAGGCACCAGATCGCTTCCTCCGATGGCCACAGACCAGGCAACCCCAGCCCCTGGGTCGCACTGTTTGGGGTCTCAGTGATGCTCCTTCCTTGGTCCATCATCTTTCCTGGACCCAAACTCTGTCTCCAGAGAGACTGGTGCAAATCCACCAACCTCTGTGGAGTTTCTCCAGGTTTCTGGCACAGTAACTGAAAGCTGAGTCCGGCTGTTTATCTGGGAACGGCTGGAAATGCCGGCATTCAAATCAATCAACTCAATATCACTTCAGGCTCAGCCTCCATGGCCACTGCCTGACATGCACCGGCCACATTCATCAGCAAGGAGAAGCTGAATATTTGCGTGGACCATACTTGCTTGATGGGAATGGGCAGGAACCTGTGCTTTTGCGTGTTGTGCACAATCCTGTGCAATTCAGCAGTACATTAAGCACCAAGGACTGTGTTTGCTTATAAATCTATCCATGTACTGCATCAGCAACTACATCACTGTCTGCTGAGGCCACCCGTCCTGCAGACAGTGAGGCATGAAGCCTTCCAGGTAGTGTAAAACCTTCGGGTTAACGGGATGTTTTGTTACAGACATGGTTTCTACCCGGGTCAGTTAGTTCTGTCCATGTCAGGCATGTACAGGACTTGTTAGGGTTCATCCAACCATGTCTCTTTGGGTTAATGGGGTTAAATGACAGCACGTCGCCAATCGCTATCTGACAGCAGGGTCGCTGCAGATAGCATTGGTGATTTAGTGTATACAACACATGCCACTAATAATAAGGATTATTACAGTGCATTCAAAGTGTGAAGGTACTCACACTGCCTCCTCCCGGGATGTGTTTGATATTATCCTTTGAGCCACACCTGGATTGAACGCTGCTAAAGTCCAACTTCTTATTAACAATCTGCACCTTTGGTAGCCAGAAAAGAGTCATTGCACGTCACCAATAGCTATCTGACGGCAGGGTCGCTGCAGATAGCATTGGCAGTTTAGTGTATACAACATGCCACGTATAATAAGAACTATTAGAGTGCATTGAAAGTGTGAAGGTACTCACACTGCCTCCTCCCGGGATGTGTTTGATATTATCCTTTGAGCCACACTTGGATTGAACGCTGCTAAAGTCCAGCTTCTTATTAATAATCTGCACCTTTGGTAGCCAGAAAAGAGTGCGAGAAACAACATGACCATCTGCAGCTTGACCACGCGTTACAGCCCTAAAAGCAGGAATCTGCCTTCCAGTGTCAAGAGAACAGAAGAAACTCTGGCTTGCTGCACAGATTTGTCTACTCATGGGTTGGAAACTGAAGGTGGAGGTGGGCAGGTCAGAGCTAGAGATTGGATATGTCTGGCTAGCAAAGCAGCCCTGGTTTCCAGGCCAGCAACAGCAGCAAAAAAGCCAAGTAACCCTGTTTTCTTTCACTGAACAAAACAGGGAAGTTGCTGGGCAGCAAATGTGCTGGAAGGCACCAGTGGTCTGAGACTCAGCTTCTGCAGAGCCAGTGGAAGGAGGAAGGATGGAGCTGAGAGAAAAATGCCTGCTCAGCTCCATCTCCCACGCTGGGCTGCATGGCTCCTCTCCAGGACAGATACATAGCCTCACGTTCCAGTAGCTTGAGCAAACTGGGCAAACCGGTGCTGCAGGCTGGAGAGCAGAAGTTGTGTGTCCAGCACCATCTGGGAGAGGATGCCTGAGCTCTGCAGGGCTCAAACTCCCTCTACAGTTAACAAAGAGAAAAAGCAAACGCTGCCAGGGATGCAGTCCCATGCCTGCAGTACTCAAGTGCTGGGTAGATGAGGTGAAAGGGGCAGCACAGACCAACCCCAAAGGCATCCATCGCATATTCCCAACCCCATCCTGGGTGGGAGAGAAGCTGGAAATGGCTTGGATCCACACACCATGATGCTGCCTTCACCCTCCAGTCCCAAGGCCTGTCTGCCCTCTCCCCACACACATAGACTTTTAGATTAATTAATTAAGCTGTTTCCCATTAGGGTCTGTTTTCCCTATTTGAGGTTTTTAAGGGCAGCTACGCCGGAGTGACCGCACACACAGGAGCAGCTATTCCAGACAACACAAAGATGAGGATGGTCCCTGCTCCTTCCCCTACACGGACCGGAGTGGCTTTACAACCCGTGCAAGTGTAAACCAGAGGTAAATGCAGGTCAAAACCAGCAGGCACACAGGCCTGTGCTCCCCCTGAAGCAAGCCTGAGACAGCATCCTGCAGGAGAGCAGCACCACATCACACTGCACATGCAGTCCCTGGGTGACGGCATCCACGACGCTGGCTGAGTGGGCAACCAAGTCCTCCGTTTCAGCACGTCCCCTGCTCCTGTTGCAAGGGGAGCTCCTCGCTACACCCTGGTTCTTCAGCACCAGAAACACCAAGGCTGATATGCACCTCCAGCATCATTTTCCAAGCTCACACCAACTAACCCTGCACGTCAGGATCCAGTTGTGCCACACCAGGCTTGGCCAGGGCAGTACCCAGTGATTCAGCAACAGCAGAAGTGCTCAGACAGTGCACAAATACTGGGTGACATCTGCCCTGGCTGACTCCTGGCGTGTGTGTCCCGTGTACCTTTGCTTCCCTAGGCTGGGGGTGTGAAATCTGCACGGAGAGCAAGCTCCAGACCCATTTTCTTGCCACCCTAAAATCAAACTCCTTGGATCAGCCCCTTCTGCCCCAGCTGCAACCGTTCTAAGAGCCTCCTCACGTCCTACAAAATCCCCACCGTACCATCCAACCACTCTCCCCTGCAAAGAGCAATGAACTGTCCCAAATCCAGCTGCTCTTACTCTTTTCTTGCCCGAGAGAGAAGCTGACAAAGAAAAAAAAAACCTTGTAGAAGCTGGATTTAAAAGAACAAGCAAACCATGTAACCAATTCACAGTTAATGGAAGGTTTTCCTTCCAAAAATCTCTGAAAAGCAGGGGTTTGTGGGGGCAGCAGGAAAAACTTGCGCCTTGTGCTAAGCGGGCAGGAGGGCTGAGGCCCCGGGACAGGGGCAGCAGGAAGGATGTGCTGCTCTGCTCATGATCGTGGCCAGAGCAGCCCTGCCCAGGCTCCAGAGCCCCCCTGCACTGCACTACAGAGCAAAATGTGCATTGCCATGGCAAAAAAACGCACATGAGGAAACAGAAAAGCACGCTGCTATTTAAGATAGGGAAGAGAAGCCATCTCAAAGCCTCCCCCCATGCCAAAGTCAAACATTCAGAGACACAGAGCTACCCAGTCACACAAAATGACATGCACCGCACTCCGGGAAGGTTTGTCACGGCTCTGTTGCATTAGCAGCCACACAGCAAGGTCTGCAGGGCAGTGTTTTCCCACTAGGGCAGGCAAGCACAAGCACACGGGGACTCCTGACTGCATTGGCCATCACATGTGCAGTTCTGCCATTTACCATCTGTGCAAGAGCCACCAGGCCTTCACCAGATAGAGGAACGAGGTGCTTTCACATCTCCACCCATGCAGCAAGGAGGATTTTACAAAAGCCTTGGGACACAGCCACACAGTGCAACGGAGCAGTGCAGAGAGGCCTGGATGGGTGCTGAGCAGCCAACATCCCAGCTGGAGCTGTGTAACTGCTCACTGCTGCTATGGGGCTGCACAGATGGATTAGCTCACACCGCTCCCTCACTCAAACTCTCCGCTGCTGGGCTTGCACAATTCAACCCCAGACCCTCGTGCCCAAGCACTCGGAGTTCACTTTGCTGCTGGTGAAACAGCCTCTCTGGTGTGTGATTGAAAGGATGACAGCGCCACCAGCTCTGGCTGTGCCAGTGCATCACGTAGCAAGGCAGTGCCTGATGGCAGAACTCAATCCAAAACCTTGCCAACAGAGCTGGATCCAAAATCACAACGTTCTGAAGAGCTCTTGCAGGGAGGAGACCATCCTGTATGCTCACTACTGAAGAAACGGAGGCAGCAGTGACGGGACTGCTCCAGAGCACACAGTTTGGGATTCAGAAACACAACCCTGATCCTGTGGCTCGTTCAGGGTTGCAGGTCACAAGCTGCTCTCCACAACTGGACACCACGAGGGAACGTCATTCCCCTGGCAGCCAGTCCATACGCTGATGTGCCAGCCCACGAAAGCCACATCTCAAGCTCTCTGCAGTCCTCTCTGGGGGACAGCTGTACTGCACTAAGCCAGGCAAGCAATTTCAGGACAAGCACCCAACCCAAACAGCCCCAAAAAAAGCCCCCAAATCAGAATCAGGCTGGAGATCAGCAGAAGCGTTGCTGCCCACTGCTGCACCCCTGGCCCCGGCCGGGCTGTGCTGCTCCAGGGAGGGCTCTCCCCTCCCAGACGCAGCACCCAGCACCCGCTGTCCCTGCAGAAAGCAGAGCCCACATTTACCTTGCCACCTCCGGGTTGGTGCTTCAGGTTTTCAGTCGAGCCGATTTTGGACTTGACGTTTTTCAGATCAGGCATGGGTGCGGCCGAAGGTTGGATGCGGCTCTTGGCAGACGCAGGAGATTTCGGTGGTGTGCGAACCACTGCCACCTTCTTGGGCTCCCTGGCTGGTGGGGTGGGCAGAGAGGGAGTGCGGGAACGGCTGCCTGGAGTCCCGGGGGAGCCGGGACTGCTGTAACCGCTTCTGTCTCCAGACTTTGGCTGCTCACCTGAAGTTTGCAGAGGAGGGCAAGCACAGAATGAGCCGTCTGGGTACACAACTCCTTCCCCACGCACCGCCTGCATTTATGGGGTTGACCTCCCTGGTCCCAGGGCCCACCCCGCTACTCCTAGCGCAGGCCATCGGCAGGAGGGAGATGGCTGCACCTTCTTCTATTTCATTTTGAAGTGAAAACTGTGATTAAAGGCAATCTCTGAGTATTTCAGAAGGAAGATGGTCTTCATTGTCTGGAGCATTGGTAAGATCCCCCACCCTAGCGTGACATTAGCATGCATGACAAATTACAGACAAAAGACAAACAAAACCACTTTTCTATTAGAAATCTGGAAGCATTCTTACAAAATTATTTTACGTAATTAAATAAGGCTGAATCACTGAGCAGCTTAGACCTGTCCCCAGCCTGAAAAGAAACGGAAGAAGAAAAGAAAACCCTTAAACATCACCTTTCTCAGACTTTGCTGCTGCAGGAGGTGGTTTTTTCTGCTCCTTTCTGCCTGTTTAATGAATGAGAAAGATGCTTAAACATAATAAAGCTGGAAATTTAATTGATTTAAGGTTTTATGCAGCTCTGCTTAAGTATGAAAAATATATATATTCAGTGAAATGCACCATTTTAATGGAAATTCACAATGCCTTATGCTTTCTGGGGTTTTCTTCTCTGAGAATAATGGGCTAATCTCCATTCCTGCAATCGAAGAATTGATCCTCTTGCCCCTGGTCTTTGTGAAATATTGTCAAGAGAAAAGGAATAGATGGATTAAAAAACTGGAGCTGCCTAAATCTTCCAAATTGGAGGAAATCTCAAAGGGATAAAGCAACTGCCCTCTCCTACACGTTGGCAATTATATGAACAGAGCAGATAAAGTAGCATCCAAAAAGGCTCCCTTCAGAGGATTTGTCCCCAGCTCTGCTCCCACTGAGCAGCTCCGATCACCACAGGGACCTGAGCCTGATGGCTGTGTCCTTGCTTAGCACTGTGCACAGTCCCAGCACTGGGGTAAATTTGTTCAACACCCCTACATCGCTGCATGGAGAGCCTGGGAGCACGGCCAAAGCAGAGGCTCTGGAGCCCGAAACACCATGGGAAGGCAGCAGCACGCCGCCCTCGCCATCACTTACCAGAGCTGGGAGGTGTCTTGGGGGCCGTGGGCGTCTTTGCCGGGATGCGCGTGGCATTGGTCGAGTTCCTCTGAGCCTGCCCGCCCGCAGACCGCGGCGTGGCCGTCTTCGTGCCGCCTCTCATCTCCTGGCCCTGGGGACGCAAGGGGGAAAGGCCGATGCAGGGGAATCTGCGTGGGGATGGGCTATCACCCCTCATGGAGCAGAGCCACACAAGACCCTCCTGCTTCCTGCCCTGACGGCCACAGGAGCTCCCACGGGTTTCCCACACGCAGGCATCTGCGATGTGCGGGTTCAGACCCCGTCCATCTCCCACCACGGCGCCTGCCACAACCCCTGCACGCTCACTCCTGGGCTGGCAGAGCTGCTGTGCTGCTTCCCCATGCGAGTTCTTGGCTTCAGCTGCATTATTCACCACACACTCGGGCCTGGTTAAAGACGATGCTCAACCCCTTTTCAGTCTGTTCTCTGAATTTCCTTGTTTTGTTTCCCCTGTTGTGCTATAATTCTGCACAGAAGTAAACCCACTGACTAGACCAGAGGCTCCACTCAGGAGTACAGTGCCAGGCTCCAAACACAGAGAAGCAGCTCTGTTATCCCCCCTCAGGTAATGCACTGCTGTCACATGAACATCACCTCTAATGGCAATACGCTGATCCTGCAGAAAAGCCTCCCCATATCCATCATTTTCTAACGCTGGTCTGTGTACACCAAAACCATGCAAGTGACACTTCACAAGCTGACTGGTCCCAAGGCAGCAAGAGAACCAGAGCAGAGCCATCGCAATCCCTATCATGGCAAAACCATATCCATCCTCTGCAACCTACAGTCCGCTCTTTCC
>NW_010193023.1:12865-26983 GCF_000695765.1 Mesitornis unicolor
GTATCTGCATGACTAAACACCACAAAGGGAAACTCCAAGCTACTTTTTTACATTGCAGAATAAGCCACGGATGTGTCTGCATTTCCTATTCTCTGCATAGCACCTGGCAGATCTGGCTTTGGCACATTTCAAATACATCTGCTGTTTACAGCCAACGCACCCATAAAACACAGCATAAAGCTGCAAAACAAAGAAGAGTATGAAAGAGCATAAAGGGACCTGGAAACGCGTCAGGGAAACCAGGTAACACCCTGCAGCAATGAGAGATTTTTACTGTAAGAGCAAGGGAAATAGATGTTGGTGAGAACAGATTAGTTTTGCTTCAAAACTGGAGCAAAGCCTGGCCACAGCCACTGAAAGGTGAAGGGGAAGCACATCCCAACCTCTCCACCGAACGGGACACAGAGAGACAGCCCAGCCAAGCACTGCCAGAGCTGTCGGGGATGCTGTGAGGTGTTCCCCGAGCCAGCTTTGCCTCTCTCACATCCCATTTCCTTACCTTGGCTTTCGACTCTTGCGTTCCCATACTGGCAGGTCGGGATGTGACAGAAGAGACTCGTTTAGAGATGGAAGCAGGGCTGGAGGGTGTTTTCGGAGGGGCTGTGCTAGAGAAGGTGTGTCGTTGGGGGGGGATGGAGGGTCTATCGCCTGGGGGTTTGGCAGTGGAAGGTGTGGATTTCTTAAACGTGGAAACAAAATAAAATCGGAACAAAAAATCAGTATGGGAGGAAAACAAAAGGGGAATCATTGACATTAAACAGGATTAGAAGGTGCAATGCAGAATGGGTGTGGGACAGGCGGTGGCTGGTACCGCCCTGTCCGGGCAGCACAGGGCTGGGGGGTTCTGCTGAGGTCCCACAGCTGCACTGGCAAGCACGGATACCTCAGCTCAATTCCTCCCACAGCACCCAAGACTCTTCCTGTGGAAAGTGTCACCTCGTGACAGGCTGTCCTTGTCACTGCCCTCCACCCCAGTGGCACGTTTTACCACCTGAACTGCTCTATTTACTCCCAAATTTTCTATGTGCTCCACGGGCAAACGTGCTGCGGGTACAGCACTTGTGGGATCACTTCTGGGAGATGCAGAGGACTGCTCCCAGGACTCCCAAACCCCCAGTATCTGCTGTATCAATAACGGATCACTGGTTTTTATCTGGACAATTGCTTGGTATCATGGCAGATGCCTACCCCGGTACAACCCTGCTAAACTTCCTTAAAGAAAGACCCAATTTCACACTGTTGGAAAATAATTACATTCTTCACCCACCAAACCATCCACCAGCTTGCCCAGGCACTGACCAGGCTAAGGGCCAGCTGAACTAAACCTCCTCCAATTTAGCAGCGTGACAGATATCTTTAAACTTCTGGAATTTACCATTAAACGCTGTTCCTCACCCAGAACACAGCATCTGCAAGGCTTAATGATGTAATTTAGTTTTTTAATTACAAATCTTGCTCTTTTCAGTGTTACAGTGCCTGTCTCCAATACAGCCCAATGCAGTCTGGAGTCTGATTTCGCACTGGTTTGCCCCAGCAAAGGCACCTGGCTGCGTTCTGCTCTCGGGCTGAGAAAATGATTTCTCCAACCACCCCCCCAACCCCGTAAGCCACATGTCTGGTTTAGATTTCGTTTGCTTCCTCACTCTCAAAGATGACCATGGATTGCACCATCCAAACCAGGGTCTGGGAAGACAAAACAATGAAAACACTCTTGAAAGACAAGACGGAGGAATGGAAGAAAACAGCAGGGTTTCCTAAGAGGCACAACCGCAGTTCAGGAGAGCAGGAGGAGGAACAGCACTCAGTGGGTTGGGAAAACCTCTGGTTGTATTTGTTAACTTACCTTCGGTTTCTTTTCATCAGCTTCAGTCCCTTCCTTGTCTTTGCTGTCAATACGACCTGGCAAATGGAAACACACAGTTACACTTCGTGGCACTGGTCAGTAAACCCTAGGGATGGTAACGCCTGTGCTACAGCAACATTCATGCTGGGTGGGTGCTCCATGGTCCTGCTCTCCTTTAAATTCAATATTATCCTTACAAATATTACAAAGTCACTCATTTATTGCAGAAAGACTTCCACATCGTAAACACATTCTTTCTGGATTAACAGATTATCCTCTGCACAGGCAACAGCACATTAGTCATCACTGGAGCACCAGACACATGCAACAAGGTCTGCATTAAACCGTTTTGTCCGGATTTGCACTCAATTCCAGAAGCATCTGTTTAGTTTAGGACAGAACAGCCCTCTTTGACCCTAAACACGACTTTCCCTCTGTAAAACACCCATTGATTCTAACAATCATATAAACATAAGACTGAAAGTGAAGAATGCCCCAATCCCAGCAGTGCCATGATCTCATTTAAAGTTGTTGCTCAGTGTGTTAACTTTGCAAAGGATTTTCAATACCAGGATGTTGTAACTTCCATCTCTCCCGACACTGCTTTTTTCCTCCCCAGCAGACAGTGCCTTCGAGCTGGGTCAGACCCTGCAGGGTCCTACGGCTTTAGCTGTTGTCCTGCTTGGTTGGTATCGAGCACAGCGACTGACAGTAATTCAGTGTTTTGTCCCATTAGTCTACAAGACTGCAGTACTGCTAATTAGATTAGAAACAGGGAGGAAGTAACGTTTGTATTGTAAGGCACACATAACAAAGCCCCTTTTTTCCCAGTCTTCAGCTAATTCCTCCCTAATCTGGAAGGAAAAGCTGCTGATATTCTCCCCAGTGCTTTGGAAACTGGCCCTGCAGGGTCAGCCCTTTCCCAGTGACATGAACAATGTTGTTAATCCAGCCCTGCTGACCCTGACCCATCCCAGCAGCCACTCCCAGCGCTGCTGGATGCACCACCCTGCCCAAACTCAGTTAAACTGCAGACCGGAGCAACACCGGAGCTGAACAGCCACAAAGCATCCCTGTCTTGGAAGGAAAAGACTATTAATTAATAAATAAGAAATAAATTCCTCCTACTGAATCAGAAACTGGTTGGCTCTGGGTAAAGCATCCCCAACCCATCGTTTTCAGGCTCTGATGTTAGCAATAGCAAGCCATGCCGATGCCCTGCAGCACACGTGCGAAGCTTCCCGCTGGCTTATCAGGTAGTGAACGAGGAGAAATATGCGATGAGCTTTAGCTCCAGTGGAAAAAGCTGCATCAACAATTTCTTCATGAATCCCGCACAGCAAAGAGCGCGCTTCTCTCTGCCGCAAACCAGAGCAGCGGCGAGCGGGATTTCCAGGCTAATGGAAGCAGCCAAAGCCAGCTTTTGGGATGCGGCACTGGGGAGGAAGGCAGAGCTTCCCCCAGGTCAGGCCCTGGACAGCCAGAGCTGAAGTACAAGACAGTGAGACACCATTGGGTTTTAACTTGTGTCCTGCTGCCCCAGCTTATTCACACAACTCACTGCCAAACCTGCGTTTGGCCACTGAGCAGAGCCCCCAGTAACGCCCCTCTGGCCTCTTGGGGAAAGAAAATGCTTAAGAGCTGCTCTGCTAGCAAGGATGCTCCTGTTTTAGGGGGTGAACTCAGCCCTTCACCCAAGACAACTGAGATTGCTGCATGAACGAAGCAGCTCCAGGGCCCGACTGCTCTCCCAGCCCTGCTGTTAGATGTGCCCAAGAGCCAGGTCTCCACACACACAGGCAGAACAGCTCAAGTCCCGCCAGGAACACGCTGTCCAGAACTGGGATCAGAGCAGGATGCTTTGTGAGAGCATCTGACACGTCCTGCAGTGGGCAAAGGTCCAGCTACCTGCAGACCTTCCCTCCAGCAGCAGTCAGTAGTGGATATTTAAGGGAAAAGTACCAGAAACAAGAGCAATTCGGGGCCTTTTCCATGGTTAGACCTGCCATCTCACTTGCCTTTTTCCTCCTCCCTCCTCTTTAGGAAAGCCAATACAAAGAGTTACTGGACTGGCCAGTGGACACATGCAAACCAGATGTCTCTTGCTGGAACAAGCTGCAGCACACGCCGGGTTAGCCCCACTCCACCATGCCAGAGCAACGTCCATCCGTCTTCATCTCCTTTGGGAAGGGGGCAGGTGTGAGTTAAGGCGCCCACCCCAAAGATCCAAGGAATTCAAAACAAAAACAGGTGAGAAAAGCATGATTGGGAACTCGCCAGCACCATGCAAGGGATGCAAAACCGAAGCGTTAAGGGTCTGGCAAGTACGCCAGGACATCCAGGATTAAATTAAAGAGGGAAGGAGGGAGAGGGAGAAGCAGCGGCGCTCTGTTGATCAGTTCACAGCAAAGGTCCAGGCCATTTCCCAAGCAGCAGGATCTGAGAGGTGGCAGCAAGCTGAAGTACTGGTTCAGGCAGCCTTGTCGTGAGCAAGCCACCGGCAACGTGAGCCAAGGGCACACACCTTTTAGGAGAGGAACGCGACTGACTGCTTTGTCTGCAGCACGGGCGTGAGGTTTCTTCTTGGGCGTCCGACGCTCTCCTGTATCTGGCACTGCCTCTTCCAAAGAAGCATCTTTGTCTTCCACATCATCTTTTAAGTCAACAGGGAGTTTGGTTGTTTCTGGGAAGGGTCCAGAATCTTCTCCCTCCCCAGTCTCAGCTTCTCTTCGGGGGATTATTTCAGAAGGCTCTGATGGGGTGACCTCTGTGTCTTCTTCCCCGCTCAAAGGCTGTCTCCTCTCCTCTTGGCCCTCTCCTGCTTGATGTGATTCAGTTTCAATGAGAAGTGCCTCTCTTGGGATGTCTCTCAGGACATCTTTGGACTTGTCTTCTCCAATGACACATTCTTCAAGAGCTTCTTTGGCTGCTGCTGGACACAAGTCCATTTCAGGTCCTGGTGAAACTTGCTGACCCGCCAGGGAAAGCAAATCCTGTTGAGAAGTTTCATCAATATCATGGTCCTCATCTCTTTCCTGTCCACTGGCATCTTCTTTTAACGGAGCTTCGGCACATAAGGGAGATGGCCCATCTTTAATATGGGAGTCATCTGCGCCACCTGCCCCTGCCAGCCCCTCAGCACGACCCAGCTCTGCATCCACACCGATGCCTTCTCTGCCTCGATGATCCCACAACTCACTGTTGTCTTGGTACATATCCAGGGGTATTGGGATGGTGACCTCGATCCTGGTGGGAGCTGCTGTTGTAGCCTTCGTTTCACGCGACAGAAGAGGCTGCTGAAGAACCCCCTGCTTTGTGGGCTGGCTTTCTCTTTTTATTGCATCTCCCATGCACTCCTGAGGGCCAGGCTGTAGCTTTGGAGAGCTTGGCTCCCCTGGAGTTGAAGATGCAGGGTACGAAGTATGGGCAAACAATTAGCACAGGCATGTCAAACAGGTACTCATTTAATGCTGAAGAGACACTAAGGATTTCTACCATCAATCTAAAGGATAAAAGCAAGTCCCACATTGCCCCCGTTGAACAGATACCTCACTTCTACAGTGGCTTTTGCCTCTAAAGAAGCTCTGATCCCCATGGGAATCGGGAACAGTGACAAACACAGCAGCTAGGAGACCAGACTCCTCAGTTTGCTGGTCAGTGCTCACCTCTTTTTCCCTCAAGAGCCTGAACAAAACAGGCCAGACACCCTCCCCTCTTTCACAGGCGTACAAAATCCCTTCACGTCCTCTCCTCCCTTGCAGGACACATTCATGCAGACACCAGTTACATCCTCCCAGAGCTCAAACCATCTCTGCTTTGCTCTCCAGAACGTTTCTATTGCTAATGAGCTTGGGGAAGAGCACTCCTATGGCTCTCTCTTCCTGCTGTGTATGTCAAGCACCAGTGGAGCAGACAGCCTCAGTGGAAAGGATTGGAAGTAAAAATGTGACTGCAGCCACACAGCCACAGCAATTTTGGACTCATTAGAGCTCCAGCACTGCTGCCACCATTGGGGCAACGTAGAAAGCGTGACTTTAAAAGCTAAGGTTGCAGAGACCTCACTCTTTTTTGGAGAGGGGTGGGAAAGGAGAGAATTATGTTCTACCATTGGTAGGTATCACTGATCTCACCCATGACACAGACCTTTACAATTCCATCCAATGACTGCTGCATTAAGCCATGTATTCCAGTTGAGCTGGAGCTTTTCCATTTACGTTCATTCAACTGACGTAAAGAAGCACTGAGCAACGGAGTATTCACCCTGAACACAGGCAAACTGCTTTAAAGTCAACTGCCCTCGTAAGAACGTGCATCCTGTATTATGAATTTGTCCAGCCTCAAACACTCTTTGGGCTTTTTGAGCACTCACTGGATAAACTAAAGAGCCCAGATCAGAGCACTTCAGAACTGAGACCTCAGTTGTTGCTTTGGAAGATTAACAAGATTTAAACAAGAAAAGAAGAAGTCAAGACTGGCTTCGTTTTTTTCATCAATGTTCTCCCCACTTTAACCACAACGGTTGAGTGAAACTACCACAGAAAGAGCTCGGAAACTGTGGTTGAAGAGAAATCCTAAAGTGGCACCTATTGGCAGGTCCTATTTGAAATGTGGCACCAAGAACCACCTTTTGTAACCACAGAGGTATAAAGGGTGTTTATTCAGGAGCCAGCAGACCTTCCTGGCTCATTTCTTCTGCAAACAACCAACACGACCATTAAGAACCACCGGTGCAGATGTGTGGACAGTCAGTTCATCAGCTGTACTTCCATAACCCAGGACCTACCGGTGGTTGTGAGGCAAATTTGCAGCACAGGGTCAGGAGCTAGCAGAATGCCAGCAGAGAAAACTGTGACTCAGAAGAAGCTTCTCCACCTGCGACTCCAAAGGCATTTTAACGCTCCACCTTCACTGCAAAGATCATTTTTTCAAACCCCAAAACATGAAAAATGAAGGTATCTAGTGACAAGGCAGCCAAGGCTCTGTGTGTGCACTGATAATCACGTTTTCCTCTGAATCAAAGAGAACTATTAAAAGGAAGCAGCGCGCTGTTATAAGTCCACTTTCAGAGAAGTAACAACTTACGTAAGAACCTAGAAATGTCATCTAGAGGGTATATCAGAGCTCCAGCTCGCTGCATGTCCCCATACCTGACAGCTGAAAGATCCCAGGACAGTACAGAAAGGTCTGATGAAAAATCTGGTGAGAAACAGCACCCAGAACCAGACTGAAGAGGGCAGACAGAAAAGAGATCTTCAGCCTCTCCTGCTAACAGTCTTGATTTCTTTCTCGTAGCGGCGCCACTATTTTAAATACAGAAGCCTTGCTAGTGCAAGAACCACTGGACAGGCAAGCAAAGGTTTTATTTTGATTGCAGGGAGCAGTCTCTGCATAACTGTGCTCATCTGTGTGTGGAAGCGAAGACGAGCTGAATTCTGCCCTGAGCTGAGAAGGCAAAGACCCATTTACTTCTTTAAAAGACACAGATGTCTGTAAATGCACTAAGGCAGCCACGAGGAGGGGAGACACTGTCCAAGCAGCTGGAGGAATTTGTTATGTCCACTGCACAGAAAACTACCTTACAAGATGGGGGTTTAACCAGCACAACGAATTAGCACTATGGTGCACTACTGCAAGACAGACAGCAATATCCAAGTGAGTCTTAACCCCTAAATCTGCCCCATTGGGCACAGAATTAATCACTGGGTGATTTGGGGAAGTCCCATCCTGAAGTTTTCAGTCAAGTCTGGACCAAGCAGAGTCAAGAGAAGCTTTCCAGACAGCCAAGAGGTCCCTGGATCATTTCTTGGCTCATCTGAGCAGATGCAGGATGCTCTGTGAGCACTCACTGCCCACCGTGCCTGGCTTTGTCAGTCATGTTCCCTAAGGCTGAGATGAGAAAGAAGAGCATCCTTAATGTTAAAGTCAGGGCATCAATGAGCAGGTTTGAAACACGTTTTATGTTAGAAAGAGACACAGTCATTAAACAATTCACTCATTTAATGTGTGACACACAGGGCCCAACACTGACCCTGTTCCTCCTGGCTCTGTTCATCATTTTTTCCAGCCTGGACGATGCCCTGTTTTGCAACTGGACAAACAAGCACCAGGGCTTCAGCCACATGAGAGAGAAATTCGGTGCATGAAAAGCTGCAGTTCCCTGAAATGAGTATGTTGGGACATTCAAAGCGTGTATGACCCTCCCCTGTCAGGAACAGGGAGAACTGCACAACTGCTCGTAAGAGTGCAGAGCATTTGCATTACACAAGAAAATTCCCAAGCCACCAGCAACCAGCCACACGTGTGGGCAGCAAGAACTGGACCCCGGTGCCAGATGATGATTCACTTACCTTGAACGGCATCTCCTGCAGCGTGGTCCTCCAGGTTGGGGGTGGCTCCTACGCCCGCTTCTTCAGCTGGTCCCAGTTCAGAGAAAGAATGGGAAAACACGATCAACACAAGAATTTAAGCTTAAGCGTGTGTCTGGAAAATTTATTTACCTCCCTGCTGATTCTGCCCATCAGCACTGTATTATGAGCAGGGCTGGATCAGAATGGAAATCAACCCCTGCTGATGATGGATCTAGCTCGACTTACTCAGCTCGTGCTCTACCAGGCTAGAGGAGCGTTTCACCAGCCCCCACATCCTCTGTGCCACGTTGGTACAAGCTCCTTCAGGCAGAGGTGCAGAAAACTGGCTGTTAAGTAGCATGGAAATGTGGGGATTTATATCCCCTCTTGTACCCCACCCAGCCTTTACATTGCCAGCAGCACTCACATGAAAGTCTGTTACCTGAGCCCTACCTTCTTGGTGTTTACTGCCTAGCTTAATGCAACGAACTCCACCGAGGCTGTGTGACACCAGCAAATCCCAGTCTGATCAAAATCTGACACCTCAGGAGTACTGGTGCATCAGAGAAGCACAACTTTCTTCACAGCAATGGCGGTTTGACTCTATCAGATTGTTCTCAATTTATTATATGACTACTTTCAAACCAGCTTAATCAATTATACTTGCATGTCACAGTTCTACAGTCAAGCTAGGACCTTCTCTGTCTTCCTCGTTTTCTTCCAAATTACCAGGACACTCTGCTTCTTCCCGGTGCAGTCAGATCTTGAACCAGAGTCTGTGCATCCCTGCTAGCAGTGTGCTACTCTGTGCTTCAGCCCAGGGCCCAGCCTGGGGACTGGATGCAGGACAGACCATTTGGCTGCCCAAGGCAGTGTGCTGTGGGCTTGTTTCAGTGTTCGGGCACTGGTGAAAGCCCATTCCACTCCCTACCTTTCCCAGGTCCTGCCTGATGCTTCCAGGAAAAGACAGCAGCTACTGCAGGGGACACATACTCATTTTCCACGTACGGACCCGACTCTCCCAGGATCTCCCACCCTCTTGTACATACGCAGCACTGCTGCAGCTCATTCCCTTCCTACTCTGCCCTGAAAGATCCCCATCCCTGCCTGGAAAACCAGGCCCAGGTGCAGTAACTCCCCACAGAACATTCAGGCTGAATTAGCCACTTCACTTCCCCTGCATTATCCTTAAAACTCGCCGGCAGCCAAAGAAGTGCTGCAGTGGCCTGGTTTTCACCTGCCTCTTCAAAGACAATCGCGTGGGCTGAGCGAGAGCTCCAGGGAGACAAGCAGCAAGGTCCTGCGGTGACCACCTCGCCTCGCCAGCAAAGCGGGGCTGCTGGCACAGGGACAGAGATGAGCGGGATCTGCAGGTAAGCGCTTAGCCTGGAGATGGGAGGCGAAGCCACCACAGAGAAAGCAGACAGAAAGATTGCAGGTAAGGCGCTGAGAAAAGAGAGAAGAAAAGGCTGCGGGTTTCCCTCAGGATGGGGAAGGCAAGAGGAAAATTGTAAGCTAGGAATCATTTCTGCAGGCCGTGGAGAAGAAAGCAGCACGCATCGGGAGCAAAGCACGCCTGCAGGAGGTTTTGCAGTGTTATTTTAAAGCACTAACCAGTCGAGCTCTCTGCTCTGGCTGCATCAAGAGATGAAACTGCACCTTGGTCTCCCTCACCTGTGGTTCCTTCTGGGATCTCCCCGTGCTGTTCGACACCACCCTGATCCTCGTGGTCTCCTTCCTCCACTAAAGGTGCTGTGGCATCTGAAAAACAACGCAGCTTTCACATAGCCATTGAGTGGCAAAACCCTGCGGAGGCCAGGACGTGCCTGAAGAACGTTTTGCTCAGAAAAGCACCCGACTCCCTCCCTTGAGCCACTGCAGAGAACTGAGCGTGACACAGCAAAGCCAGCACCGCCAGGACACCACGAGCTGTCCCCTCTGCCACACAAACTCCGCCGCGCTCCTTCTGCAGTTGGAGGCTTTACCACAAACACTGTCCAAAAAGACACAGCTAAAGAACAGCCACTGGTGTCTGATCTACGTGCATGGCAACGCTATCTGCATGGGGACATCACTGCTCTGGAGCAGGAAAGAACAGCTCCCACCGGATACCTTCACAAACTGCATCGCACTCCAGGCAGCTGAGACAGGCAGATCCCTGTTTCCATCTACCAGAGGGAATTCTGCTCGTCGTGACAGCCCTGATCCGACTGGGAAGAGGGACAACATCCCTTTGTGCACCAGATTTTACACACTCATTTCTTGAGCCACATTCACAGAGGATCAGTCAGCTCATACCTCCAGTGGGACAGGGCTGGAACTGGTCAGCATCTCTGCCCACTTTTCTCTCACATATATTTAGCAAACTAATCCCTTTACCTTGAAGTCTCCAAGAGGCAGATACTTGGGAGTAAAGCAGCCAGAGGAACACAAAACCTGCACTTAATAAAAACTGGTGAACAAGTCTCTGGACCACTTTGGAATTAGGTTCTTTCTACAAACACAGCATTCACATAACACTCTGCAGCAGCACAGATGTGCCCCTAGTCCTACCAATATGACCTTTACATCAGCACAGTTTTGGTTTATGTATAGACTCTGCCCATCTCAACGTTCCAGCATGAATCATGCTGTGCTAATGAACATATAAATACAGAAGGGGCAAAAAAAGAGCTATGAGGTACAGCTACTCTGACAGGGAGCACAGCGACCAGGACGTGCTGTCAATCTCTTGGGGGAGCACAACGATGCAAACCTGGAGCACACGACATGGGATTGCTCCTGGCTGCACTGAGCTAACGGGAGCTCACGGTCACGGTGTAAAAAGGCTTCAGGAAACAAACTGCAAGCAGCTTCCTGTACTATAATAAACACTTCACCTTCTCCTGCCTTCCAACCCACTCTCCACCTTTAAAGCTCATTATCTCATTGTGCAGAGTGGCAAACACCACTTGTGATGAGACTAATGAGGAGCATTTGTCCAAGAGTGCAGACACTCCTCCTGAGAAACCCCACCAGAACACGGCACGGCGAGTCTTTGGGCAAGGTTTACCACGACCCCATCCATCATGGTTTCAAAGCAGTAAGTCAAAGAGCTCCCACCTTCCGTAGTTGGGGTGCTCTTAGCGTCAGATGTTTCAGAAACAGGCTCATCCGATCCATCATCGACTGGTATCTGAAGGGGATAGCCTGGAAAACATTCAAATACTTAGAACAAGTCCTTGGCTACGAATTATGGCCTGTGCATTATGAACTCTGATTGCCCAGATCCGCAGCAGCAAGAAACTGCAACTGAAGAGTATAAAATACCTGAATTAAGCAAGCAAAAGCGTGAAAATGCGAACCAAAAGCACCAGTGTTATCACCAAAAGGAACAAGCGGAAACCCATCAGCAAAAGAAAAGCCCAGTGAACTGGACAGCTAGAAACAGCAAAGCATGGCACAAGCAGGAAAGGAGATCTTAGCAACGTAAGCAGGAAAGATGTGCAACTTCTGAGCCACTGTTGTCCTCTGCCATCTCTGAAGCCATTAGTCTCTGTCCCAGAGCAGGCTGCTGAACACTTCCCTGATGCATTAATACTAATTACTGCAAACCAGCAAGTCTTTGTAAAGGGCTTGGTGTGGCACACAACGTACAGCGCAAAGACTTGCTTGCAAAAGTCATCTTTTGGAAGAGCAGAGCAAGAGGCACAAGTCTCCTCTGTGCAAGGAGCCTGGGCAAATAAAATAATAAGAACTAGAGAAAATGACTTGGAAAAGAAGATTCAAACTAACATAAGCAAAATCCCTGGTAACCTGTGATGTGTGAAGCTGAGAGGAGCTGTCAGACTATCAGAAATGCGTTACAGAAACCAGAATGAATGGATGCTATGGACTCTCTCCAGGACAGAGGCAATCCATTTATCTGATGTAAGCTGTGTCCAAAGCACCTCAAGAAAAGAAAATTAAGATGATGTTTATATGAAGCATAGCTGGGAGTGAGTCCCACCGGGTTTGCTGGCGTTATGCGGGTTTCCAAGCTCAATTGTGGAGCGTGGTGGAATGAGAAAGGAAAGGCTTCTTGAGAAATGCAGGTCTGAAATATGGGGCGAAAGACTTGCGTGGCCCCAGCTCCCAGACCTCTCTGTTCAGTTCTCCCCATCTCCCCGTGCAGGTGAGAAAAGCAGGCAGCAAGCAGCATCCGTGAGCTGTGTTTCCAAATAAAAGCAGTGCTGTATTTTTATAGCAAACTGAGAAGTGAACGCAGAAACGCACATGTGCAAAGCTGCAGCGACAAGATCATCACTAGTCTGGGTACTAGGGGGGTTGTTCTGCTCTTGCTGGGCAATGACACCAAAGAGCAGCATTTTCCTATGACTATGAACACCAGAGCATCTTGTGGACCACCCACTGCCCACTGGCTGCAGCCAGCTGATCCATGGCAACCTTCCAGACACACACACACACCATCTCCTCCTGCCCATCCCCAAGGACCTCTCACTCTTCCCTCCGCAGTGGGCAAGGCAGATGTGATGATTCCTTCCCACCATCTCCTCCTGGAGGTGCTCACCTGATGGGATGTGCTTCTCCTGGCCAGTTGCGTGGTCCTCCATCATGGTGACGTCCTGACGCTGCACCGCTACCTCTCAGCAAAGCTGCCTGAAGAGAAGAGTAAAAACAAACACCCATCAGGCAAAACCCAACCCAACGCCCCTTCATTTGAGGCCTGGTTTGCTCCCACCTACTGCTCCACGAGACCATTTTGGTTGATGAGCCAACTTCCAGGACCATTAAACATCCTGCTGCAAGAAATCAGCCAACAACAGGCACCTTTTCAGCCACTGTAAGAGGACATCTGCTTTGTTCCCTTTTCCTGATGAGCCCTGCAATCGCACCACTGCGCTCGGGGAAGGGCACAGCTCCAATACACGTCACCAATTGGGTTTCACACTCAGTGGTGGGAGGACAGCACCACGGCTGCTTAACCCTGAACCCTTCTTGCAGTGCTCAGGAAGCCAACAGCATGGTGTGGAGCAAAGCAGAAGCACAGTAAAAAGGTTTGGACGCTGGAGTGGAAGTAGAAAGGCGCTAAAATTCAGTGTTATTTTTCTAACGTGCATCTATCTGCAAGAGGAAATTAAGTGGCCAACAAACATTATCCGCTTCTGTGAAGCAGGGATGTGTTTCTCCATGCTGGTTGGACGGACATTGCTTTTAGTTGCCTTGCTAATAGCTGATATAATTACAGCCACAGGCAGTGATTAATAACCAGCTATTAGCGCAATCGCACGTTTGCCACGACCGTCAGAAGTGAACGAATCCAGCAAGGAAGCTCAGGTTACCAGCAGCAAGGAAGCAAACTCATGTGGTTTTGTATGCCGGCAATAAATTAACTGGATATATGGAACCAGGCAGAGCAACTCCAATGCTGGTAACCAGATCTCTCACCCAGCTTTTTTCAGCCTTAGCAAGATGACTATGCAATTTAATTTCTGCCTTGGACAGCGATGAAGCCATTTGACAGAACTGTACCAAGTGAGTTTGAGAACTTGTCCTGAAATAACCCATTAAAATGGAGGTATAAATGAGGAAAGAATTAAATACCTGATTTTTGCCCCTTTTTTGTCCCTCCCAACCCAGCTCAGTTCACTGAACATCTACAGATATTAACACCTCTGCTTCTCAGCTGCAGACCCAGACCACAAATCTGCTGCGCTTGGATTTAACTGAGGTTTACTGGTTGCTTATTCTGCCTCCTTTCCTCTGTTCCTCCCGTCTGGTTTTTTTGGAGAAGAGCAATCAGCGTGTCCCCCAATCTCCCTGGAAAGTCACACTTAGTCCTTTCTTGCCTCTGGACAAGAAATTCCTGGGACAGAGGGCTCCCAGCTTGACAGCTACTGAGCTTGTGTACCCCACCGAGGGCTGATCTGCTGGCTCCACGGACAGCAC
>NW_010193023.1:27014-32335 GCF_000695765.1 Mesitornis unicolor
AGATCTTTTCCTCTGAATGGAGCATTCAGCATCTGCACAGCCCTGGCACAGCAGCGGCGAGCAATGATTCAGCAAAGGCCGGTGGATCTGCTGACTGCCGCCCTGCTTCCCGCTGACCTGCCAGAGCCTGACCTGTCAGAGCCGGGGCTCTTCCGCACAAAGGAAGGGCCGGGTGTTTTTTGGAGAAGCTGACGACCTCGCTGTGTGAGCTTTCAAGAAGGTCTTTAACGCTGCGCTGCTCACAGCCGGGCAGGGACAGCGCCCGTTCCCACTGAGCTCCACGCATGGCAGGATTCAGCCGTCTCGGAGCTAAAGGAGTGGAAGTGGGCTTGGGAGGATGTAGCCATTAATTTTTCAGAGCCAAGAGAAAAAGGGCTGTCTTTTCTGTTCTAAGGAAGAAAGCATCACCACAAGCCACAGAGATCCAGCAAAAAAACACTGAATGGGACTCTGAGAGCTCCTGAAACCTGGCTGCAGCTTACAAAACACCCCGGACGCTCATTCACACGGACACGGTGATTTTGGGGGCTGATGCACAGTTTGCTAGGAGGAGCTGAAGCATCTCCCAGCAGACGAAGCACAACGTCCTCCCGCTGCGCCTGCAGTCGCTCTACGCCTGAACCAAAAGTGATGGAGAACCAAAACTCCTCCGACCGGCGCGAGCCGAGGGGCAGGGAGGGGGATCCAGCTTCCACTCGGTTCCCACTGCATCTCGCTTTTAGCTTTTAGCCCACTCAACAGATGCCTTTCTCCCAAGCGCTGCCCCTCACGTGCGGCTCGGGAAGCGTTCCCTACAGCTCACCCCTCGAGGCTCGGCAGGGCTGAGACTTAAACCCCTTACAATAGGGCTGATGAAATGTCATCAGCACCAGATAAGCAAATAACATTAGGCACACAAAGCGATTTGATGGGTAAGTACGAGTGAGCCGTCACCGCCGTCTCTAAGCTGCAAAGCTCTCCCAACAGAATTTAAAATACACAGCCCATATCGTCACACATAACAGTCCCACTCACCAGGAACGGCGTCCATAAGGACATTTTATGCCTCTGCAATGGATGCTGAACTTCATTCTCTCCATCCTTCATCCACTGCAGCACTGCTCACTCAGAGCCCTCCTGATGGTGCACACAGTTTTGGGACAGATGTGTCCGGTTGAAGCCACGAAGCAAAACTGAACTGTCCATATGCAAACCCTTTCTTATTCTAGAGGGAAAGTCTCAGCTTTGCTTCGGGTTTTCGCTCAGGTAATAAATTCATTATGACTAAAGAGTATTTAAACCTTATTAAAACTGCATTTTTTAGATTAAGACTTTTTAAACAAAGACAGCCTGAAAATTGCACATCTAAAAAAACTACTTTGCATTTTGAAAAAAAAATTATCATCATCATAATCCTATTTGTTCTTCAGATGGGGGAAGGGGAAATCCCTCTTGGGGGAAAAAAACATCACATTAAGGGGGAAAAATGTTCTGAAACACTGTATAAACAACCCCACCTTGAAGCAATCGCTCAGTGATGAATAATTACAGCAAGGATAGCTGCGCAGAGATAAACTTCGGAGGTACCTTCTGGTGACAGATAAAGCACAAACCCTCCTAAGAATCTTATCCTTTTCCAGCAGAACTATTCCTGTTAACCAGGGACACTATCTGAAAAGCACCAGCCCATCCCATAATTAACAGCTCCTCCAAACGTCACGTTTATCAAAGCCACAGCCCCCTTTGGAGAGAAGGGGCGCACGGAGCAGTCAGTTTGAATTGTGCAACAAGACACACACAAGGAGGCAAAGTTTTTGACGGCAGGAGCAGAAGAAAGGTGGAAACCAGTGCCTCTGGGCTTTGCTCTGTGTGTGCAACCCTGTTAGGGCCATGAGCACAAATCCAGTTTGTCTGAGAGGTGAGAGCTTGGCCATCTCCTGCCACCAAACACGGCTGTTTTGCCATTCACATCGTCTTCCCAGTGATAAAGGATTACAAAACAGTGGTCTCCAAGCCTCCAGCAGGTTTGAGAGTTGAGTATTGCCATCCTCACTCTCAGACCTGTGTAACCTGAAGAGGAGCAGATACCCCAGTTTGCTGTAACCGGTGTGTGTGGATCCATCGGCGGAGCAGAGGGAGCACAGGGCAACTCCAGCTTCACTGTACTTGGCACTGGTGAGGCCGCACCTCGAGTCCTGTGTTCAGTTGTGGGCCCCTCACTAGAAGAAGGATGTTGAGATTCTAGAGTGAGTTCAGAGAAGAGCCACAAGGATGGGGAGGGCTCTGGAGAACAAGCCTGATGAGGAGCGGCTGAGGGAACTGGGCTTGTTCAGCCTGGAGAAGAGAAGGCTGAGGGGAGACCTCATCACCACCTACAACTGCCTCAAGGGAGCTTGGAGAGAGGTGGGTGCTGGGCTCTTCTCCCAGGTGATGGGGGATAGAACAAGGGGAAACGGCACCAAGCTGTGCCAAGGGAGGTTCAGGTCAGAGATAAGGAAGAAGTTCTTTACTGAGAGGGTCGTCAGAAGCTGGACCAGGCTGCCCAGGGAGGTGGTGGAGTCACCATCCCTGGATGTGTTTAAAGAGCAGGTAGATGAGGTACTTAGGGATATGGTTTAGGGGGTAGACAGGAACGGTTGGACGTGATGATCTCAGAGGGCTTTTCCAACCGAGCGATTCTGTGTGATTCACTTCAGTACCGGGCCAGCAAAGCTCAACGTTGCGGTAATCAGGAGCGACTCTCAAGCAATTGAGCAGCATTTCAGGGCTGAAGCCAGCCCCAGAGCAGTCCCTGCGGGTCTGTGTTGTACAAAACGTTAGGGACTAAAAGCCAAAATAGCAATTTACACTGCAAAGAGCCCAAAGCACGCAGGACCACGTAGCCAGTAAGGAAAAGCCTTAAGTGAAAAGAAGCAAACCTTTAACAGCCAGCGACAGCACTGAAGGTTTGGTCAGGAAGTGAAAGCTGTTGGCTCAAGGTCCACAAGACACTTAAAGAGGGAAAAAGTCTAATTTTCCTTGTGGAATTCAGCACGGATACTGAATGCAACATCACTCCTCTCAGAGGAGGGTGCAGAGACCTGACAGTAAAGCCTATCAGCTTTATGTGCTGGTTCTCACACTGTCTGCAAAACCACGCTCCGCCTTCTGTCCACCACCCACCAAGGTCTCCGTGCCAGCCCTCGCCTCATTCGCAAGGTGCAACGATCGCGAGTCAAACACCAGAGCCACAGCCCTGGCACCATCCTGCATTCACACCCAGGAGAACAGAGCCAGAAATCAAAGCGCTGCTCTTCTTCCACTGCCTGTTCTGCAAATTTATTTTCTACCTAAGTTCGTTAGGCTGGAAGGCATCAATAAAAGGGCTTGGTCTGGTCTGCTGCAGAAGTAAAAGCACAGCTGGGATGGCACTGCTTCAAGCAAAGCCAATTGCTCAATTCATGGCAACCTCCCGCCCCAGCACAACCCACACACGCAAAAACTGGTCCAAACGAAACAACCACTGCATCCTTCCTCCAGGAGGAACTGTAACAACGGCTACAAACTATTCCATGAAGATTGAGGAGAACGGGGAAGGCCTATGCAAACTGGGATTAAAAACGAAAACTAAATCACTAAATGCACTAAATACATGAGAATTTCCCGGCTAGAAAAGTCATTTAAGCCCTGTTTATAGGGCATAAAGCAGCTCCAGGTGTTGGAAAGAAATTTCTCACATAAAGCAGCACGTTTCTGCTGCCTGGTGACCCCTCTGCGCTGCAAACCATGAGGCCACGTGGCTCCACACAGGCAGCAAAGGGCACCCTGGTCAGGACACATCACCACCAGCTGGAGGGCACGGCAGAGCCCCCATGCCGCTGCTGCCCAGGCCAACCACCAGCAGACCCCTTTTAAAGCCTCTCCGCCTGGCAAGATTTAGATCCCAAATTAAGTTGGGCAGCCCAAAGTCTTAATCCCTCGGCAAAAGGTTTCTTTGCAATGAAAGGTAAATAAAACCAGGGCTGAAAACAACATACTCCATTGAGAGCGGCCCAGTGGCGGAGGGGGAAGAAAGCAGATGCCGGGGACCACACAGCTGTGCTTCGGCAGCTCTCAGCCTGGCGTAATCTGTGCCAGACGACATCATTAGCGCTGTGACAAAGGAGCACGAGAACGCATCCCCGCAACCCCTTTGGTGCCAGGAGATGAGCGCTCCCAGGACGCCCGGCCAGGGAAAGTGGGTCAGCAGCTGCAGCCCACTCACCCACGGGCCCAGCAACGCGACCCACGGCCGCGATCCGACGGCCGCCGTTTCTGAACGGCCGCGGGATTATCCCCGATGGCAGCGGAGAAGGCAGAGTCTCAATCCGCAGCGATTCAAACTGTGCAGCTCCGGGGATCACGAGTCTGGGAACGAACGGCTCGATTTACATACGCACAAATCCCAAAATAAACCAGGCGTTGGCAGATCTGTTTGCGCCCGGGTGCGGGGGGTTACTAGCCACACGTTAGTGAGAAAACAGAGGAAATTTCAGCAGAAACTGGCTGGATTTGCACACTCTGGTACCCATCACCGGGTCCAACCGAGCAGCTTCATCTTTCACAGCAGCCACTAAGAGCCCAAGCGATCACGCAGCAAATTTCCAGACCCAGGCAGACTAAAGCCTCTCGTGCTCCGCCGCGGCAGCGCCTCCCTTCGCCGTTATTTAATCAGAAAGGGCAGTAAGCTCTTGTTACTTGAAAACGAAAATTCAACAGACATGAGCTATCCAAGTGTTATCTCTGAAAGGTGATCAAACACAAACAAGGCTTTAAAAAAAGCATCATTCCAGCTGAATTACTTAATTAAAACGGAGTGACAGCCCCGTGAAATAACATCACCCTGAAAGGCTGTTCATAATTCATAAGCAACTTCCTTTTCATCTCCTTTGTGTACTTTTCCAAGTACTGTTTTTCCAAGAAGCTGACAGAGCCAGGAATATGGACGATGATCTCATTAATTGCAGGCACTGCCTAATACGCAGTGAGCTGAGAAATTACAAGGAGTTTCAAGTTATTCAGTCAAGAAGCTGCAAAAACTTCCTTCAAAGGCAGGCACGCCTCTTAGAACAATAGGATGGAGTTGCAAAAGAAAGAGTCTCAAAAATGTAGCTTTCTCCAGGTTTTTTTTTCATGGTTTTTCCATGTTATAGGTTAAGCCAAGAGCTCTGCAAGCCAACTGCTGGGGGTCACCAGCTGGCAAAGGGCTCCAGGGCACGCTCAGGGCTCGAGAAAAGCCAAGGGACACTCACGTGCTGACAAGTTCCTCAGTGTTGCCGAGAATTAAACTAACAGAATTTGCCATCCCAAATCAGCTTAGGCCC
>NW_010193023.1:32356-32981 GCF_000695765.1 Mesitornis unicolor
AGCGGGGTGGCAATTAGGAGAGCAGATTATCCAGGCACACAACCTCAGCCCACGGCTTGAGCTGCAAGAGTAGCTGGAGATGGGAAATGGTTTCATCTGCATGCCTCTACTCTGCCCAATTCAAATGCACTGTAGGAATATTAACCCTAAATATTGCATCAATTGCTATCAAAGAAGCACCAGGTGGTTTACCAAAGATTATTCCAGTTATTCCAGTTGTCCCTGCAAGGGAAACAGAGGTGGAAAAGCCTTGTCACGGAGCAGCCTGGACACAAACCAGAGGGGAAGCTCACAGACACCACAACCTGCGTGCTCCAGCTGCGCTGCTCTTCTTCACACAGGGCTCTCTGGAGCTGCATTTAAGCAGAGAAATCAGAGGAAGGTCCTGAGGGACACCACAGGGACGTAAAGGCAGCAAGGCTTCACCTCACCCAAAACCTTAGCACCAACATGTCCACCTGCAGCACCTACAGTCACTGTTGGCACTGTCCTCCCTTCATCTTCTACCCCTTATTACCTTACTTTTTCTGTTTTTTTTTTGTCTGGCTTAACTGAGCAAGTCAACACCAACCTCTCCCAACACCAGAGCAGCCGCCCCCTCCCCAGCTTTCCCCATGAGGCAACA
>NW_010193023.1:33205-39520 GCF_000695765.1 Mesitornis unicolor
AGGCTCTTTGTGAAGAGAAGTAAGAGAAGCCTCTTTGGCAGGGATTTACTAGGCTACCTTCGGATTTCTTCCCAGCCCCCTGCCAATGTATCTTGTGGTCGTGCATTTCACAGAGCCACAGGATGGTCTCCGGGTGGATAAATTCTTCCTCCTCCAAAATCCTGCTTGCTTGGGAAGCCTTTAAGCAGTTGAACATGTAGAGCGGATCAAAGAGAAGGCAGGAGATCTTATTTACCAGCTAATTCTCTTTGACTCTTCCCATCCCAGGCTCAGCCCAACCCGCTGGAAATCAGAGCATCTTCCCCGCTGCGGCTGGTTGAAGGTGGGCTCACCGGCGCTCAGGCTTGTACCAGTCATTATTCACTTAACAGAACATGGTGGAAGCCAAATATTTCCCCTGCGCTGCCTTTCAAAGGCTGTGCCGCATGCTGAGAGGTGGCTGAACGGCAAAATGTTGGGGCAGCCGCTTCCCCGGCCCATCCACTGCCACCAAGAGGCATCCAGCAGGGAAAAAACCACAAGTTAAGGCGTTTTTAGCATGTTGTAACACAATAAGTAATAACAGAATAGTAAAGTTCATGTGTGTCTGGATGGGGAGAAGGAAGAAAAGAGGGAAGAGAAGTTCCCAAAAATGCCACTGGAGTCGTAATGAATTAGGACAGCACGACAGCGCTCTGCCCCATCAAAAGTCTCCTTTAACTTGGCTGGTGAATCACACCACGAGGAGGAAGAAATTGCTTTCCTGAGGGATTGCACTGCCTGCAGACAGACAGACAGACAGACAGACACCCATCCCCGCTGGCTGATGGCTGCCGCCCTGCTCTGTCGCGGAGCAATTAACGTGGATGTTCCCGTGACAAGTGGAGCAGGAAGGGCCCTTTCACGCAGCCGCTCTGTCGCTCAGGTGGAGCAATTAACGTGGATGTTCCCGTGACAAGTGGAGCAGGAAGGGCCCTTTCACGCAGCCCTCGGTGGTAACAGGAGCCTGGCGGGGCTCATCTGCTCTGCGGATGCTCGCAATCTACCACAAACAGGACTATTAGCGTGGGCAGCAGTTTCTCATGGTTAACACAAATTTCTTCCTTAATATGAGGTTAGAAACAAGCTGGCAGGACTTATTTCATGCTCCGGCGGGTACTACAACACATCCCAGGGCAGGGACAGGCTGACAGATGCAGGATCACCCCCATTTCCCTGAACGCAGCTGGGGAGGACACCGAGCACCGTCACACCCCTCAGGTTCCCAGACAGAGCTCCTGAAATGCAATCCAGTCAAAGAGCTGAGAAATACCCCAAAACTCACTCACTATTAGAAAAACACCCATCTTGGCTGACGAGACAGCGTGGGGCCGAGCTCTCAGCCTGGTGCTTGCTCCACCGAGCAGGTGTGGGACAGGATCCACCAAAGAGCCTGAAAAAGGCGTTTTTAGCAGGGCAGCAAACAGCGACTCCTTGAAATCACCTCTGCTGCTCATCTTCACACGAGCTCTCCAGCACCGTCTCCATTTTACAACCTCACTGCTTTGCTGTGTGCTGTAGGACCCAGCAGAGCCGACTGCGAGAACCAAAGCTCCGCTCGTTTCCTTTCTCCGCAGGCTTTTGTAGCGGCACACGAACAGCAGCATCCATTTGGTGCACCGGAGCCAGGGGCTAGAGAAATGTCTGAAAAATGGTGTCAACACGGGATCAAACGCAAGCCCTGAGCCATCTGCAGAGCGCACGCACCCTCGGCACGCTCCGCGTCGCAGAGTTTAATTTAAACGTTCTGCATTTAAGTGCAAAAATTGCAGAGTCTGCTGCAAGGAGAGCAACTCCCTGCAGACTGAGCCAGCCCCACCATCCTTCCTTTCTTTGCTGCAGGAGAAAACAGCCGCCTTCCACCTTTGCTGCGGTGCAGAGCCAGGGCCCCCAGGGAGACACGAGCAGGATTAAACCTTCCTGTGCTGGGAAGGGCCACATCCTGCACTCTGGCCTCAGTGCAAGCAGTCAATGGGCTGCACAGCAGCTTCCTTCCCCTGCCTCTCGATGCTGCTGTGTTTAGGGCTAGGCTCAAAGGATGCTGACACTGAGGAGGTGGATGTGCAGCCAGATGCCTCATAAATTAAGAGGATGTAATGAGAAGGAAACTTCATTTAGACCTGTAAGTGGGCTTGGTGAAAAAAAAGTAGATAGCTTGGGCTCAGAAACAATGCATCCACGTTTTGATTGGGGAAACATCTCAAAATCAGGCAGAGCAAGGCTGCAATTCGACAACCAGGCTCAGAGCAGGCTTGGTCCTTACTCCTCACACCACCAGCACTGCTCCAGCACCCAGAAACTGAGCCCTTCACAAGCAGCAGCTGCATGTGACAGCAGTGCTATGGGTCACCAACGCAGCAGAGGGGGAAAGCATGGGACGACAGGGCCGTGCCAGCACCCACCGCCACCCAGCCGCACCTTGAGCCCCTCCAGGTTCTGCCTCCGGCTGGAAAAAAAGACACTGTCAAGACACAAGGTACATATTTATTGCTTACTTTGATCTCAGCTGCTCCTCTTCCTTTGATTTCACAGCGCTGACAACATTTGCTGCGCCTTGACAGAAGCTCTGTGCATATTCAATGCTGCCACAGTAATGAAGACATTAAATATAAAAGACTCTTCATGCTGCAGCTCTAGCCTACAGACATGAGTGATCCCACGGTGGGTGGGACAGAACCAGGAGAGTGCTGTGGACACTGATGCTGCAGGAGATTTTTCTCAGGGCATGGAAAACGTTATCTTCTCAGATCGGGCCTTCGTTTCTTAAGTTATTTTAAGCAGTTTCAACACATGGATAGAAACTAAATCGATGACAACGGCACCATCTGCTCCAGCTAGTGCCACGCCACCGTGGCTGGCATCACTCTTGCAGCGACAGAAAGCCGATCCCAGGGAAGAAGCCAAGTCAGGGGAGTTCATCTAGGGAGCACTATTTTACTCCTACAGGATCCAAACCTACATTGCTCCTGGCTGCAAAGGCTGCAGATGCAGAAGTGCTGGAGCAGAGAGGCTTCTACTACTGCCACAAGGAGCAGGGAGGGAAGGGATGGGGTGTCCAGGCAGTTGGGATAAGCAGCGATGCTCGTGGTGTTGAGAAGCCCAGGGTAAGCATCTCAGACAGGAATGGGCATTACCTGAAAGATCACAGCGGTAGGAACACAGGTCTCTATGCACACCCGTGACAAACCATCACCACACAGCCTGCCCACAGTGCTTGTTTCACCAAGCCTTACTTACAAAAACTGGGCAGTAAATACCCTTTAGGCCCGTGGTGTCCAGTTCCAGCATCCCAAAGCTGACTGACAGCGCTGGAGTGCAGCAGGACGCCGTGTCAGGACGGTCCCTCTATAAATACAGGGGAAGGACAGCCCTGCATTCTTGACACACTGGTTTCTTACCTTGGAAAGAAACACCACAGCAGATCCCACAAGCTTTCGGGGCTTTAGCAGGACTTGCCCTCACCCAGCAGTCACCGTGCAACAAGACAGGGCTTGGATACAGCAATTTTAGCTCCTGTCTAGATTTTCTGCATTATTTTTGCTTTTCATGACTAAGAGACAGTTCAGATGAGGTCAAAAGTCAGGGTGCTGTCTTTTTTTAAGGCCAAAAGACACAAACAATAGGACATTCATCAAGCATTTCTGCTAGGCTTTCATCTCCCTTCTCATCTTATTGCATAACAGCAGAAAAAAAAAAATCCCTGTTTGCTCAAAATGTTCACAAAGATATTTATTAAAAACTAAAAGTGGCTTTTTTTATTATTAAATCTGTATCAGAAGGGGCAGTAAGAAGATAAATACAGGAAAAAAAAACCCTAATCTGGAAGAGCTCAAGGAATAAAAACAGCAGGAAAGCACAGCCTAGGGATGAGCTGCTCAGCTCCTGACAGGGCAGGGACCAGGACACAGCAACCCAGGCAGTGAGCGATGGGGAAATGGGTGGGCACCCCAATGGGTTCACACCTCACCAAGCACCCTAAGGTGCTGATCACACCGCTAATGTGTTTGAACCACGTAAGGATGAAGGGCAAATAGAAACCATTACGCACAAAATGCATCCCCGCTGAGCACGCGGGGGTCTCTCTCCAGCTGGTCTTTGCCCAGTTTGGGCCACTCGGGATGGCGAGCAGGTAGCAACCTGGTTTGCCTTGATTCTGGTTTTATCGAGCCGACGAGCAGATTTGCAACAAAAGCAGATGCAGGCAGCGTGCACAGTGCCGATCCACGTGGGAACCCAGACCATAAATTCAGTCAAAGGGTTGTAAACCCATTATTTCCCCTCCCAACCCAAAGGCTAAAGGAGGAGCAAGTATAAAATAAATCACAATCCATGTGCATTTCATCCTCCCCAGGAATTAGCTGGAGGCCCAGCTGGTGCCCATCTTCCACAGGGATGAAGAGTGGAAATTGTCTGAATTTAAGGCTGCCCCAAGTCTGGGAATTCAGGCTCGATCTTCCCCAGTACATTTGTTAAAAATAAATGAGGTGCAACCGGTCTCCTCGGGGATTTTATCCCCTTTCAGCTCTAAATGCAGCTCTGCTGTCACACGTATGATATGTATAAAAGGACAGCCTGCTTCAGAGCCTTACCTCTTGCTTAAAATAATATTGCTCCTGCTCTCAGGTTACGAGGGATCCATTCATGTTCAGTAAGGTCACAGGCTCTCTCTAAATCACTAATACAAAGGCTGGAATAAATAGAGTTGCCGGTATTTCAGCGGTGTTTCTTTTATTGCAGCGCATGAACAGAGTATTGGAAGAGGCTGTGACCACACCTCGAGCCACAGCGCTTTGTCATCCCTTATCGAGGGAGGCAGAGAGGAGTTTACTGCGGTGGGAGACGCTGGCTTCTGCTCCCGCACCGAGATGTGTTACTGTGTTCAGTTCTGGGCCCCTCACTAGAAGAAGGATGTTGAGATTCTGGAGCGTGTTCAGAGAAGAGCCACAAGGATGGGGAGGGCTCTGGAGAACAAGCCTGATGAGGAGCGGCTGAGGGAACTGGGCTTGTTTAGCCTGGAGAAGAGAAGGCTGAGGGGAGACCTCATCACCACCTACAACTGCCTCAAGGGAGCTTGTGGAGAGGTGGGTGCTGGGCTCTTCTCCCAGGTGATGGGGAATAGAACAAGGGGAAACGGCACCAAGCTGTGCCAAGGGAGGTTCAGGTCAGAGATAAGGAGGAAGTTCTTTACTGAGAGGGTCGTCAGAAGCTGGACCAGGCTGCCCAGGGAGGTGGTGGAGTCACCATCCCTGGATGTGTTTAAAGAGCGGGTAGACGAGGTACTTAGGGATATGGTTTAGGGGGTAGACAGGAACGGTTGGACGTGATGATCTCAGAGGGCTTTTCCAACCGATTCTGCTTTTCCAACCGAGCAATTGTGTGATTCTGTGTGATTCTGTGTGATTCTGTGTGATGAGCAGCAAAGGAAACTCCACCGCAGCTTTACCTGTCTGACAGAAATGCCCATTTTCACACATGCCCAAGTGTTCAGAGCGTTTCCCTCTCCGCAGGCTGCAGGACTTCAGCACCTCGTGATCCTTACTCAGTTCCAAAACTCATCTAACACACCCCCATCTCCCTTCAGCATCACCCAGCTCCCTCCTGCTAACGAGGATTTTCTTGTATTGCACCCAGGCCATTTCAAGCTATTTTGCTGTGATCATTGGTAAGGTGCTTTTCATCTGCATGCAAACACTGCTACAAGCACAGTACAGGATTCCTTCATTTCAGAACATAAGTGCCAAGAGGCTCTTGGATGTTGATAGAGCAAACAAGCCCATGGAGTCAAAAATCCCTCCAAAAAGGGAGTATGTGAGCAACAGTAACTAATGAAACACGCTTTGGAGCTGAGCACGGACCTCAGACAGCCGTGACAATAAACCCTGTTATTAGACACAATAAAAGCAGTGACATATTTGAGAGATTAAGCATTAATAAGTGCCTTCACATTAAGTAGTATTCATGACTCTTCTCCTCTCGCCTGGAGGAACCTGGGAGAATGGAGGAGCTGGCAAGGTAATTCAGCTAACACTAAAACAGGGGGAGGGCAAAACTCATGCCAAGTGGGCTACAAAACCGTAAAATAAGGATGTGGTGATGACAGCTCAGCAGGGCTGCAGATGAGAGATTCCCAGTGCTGGAAGCCCAGTACGTCCTGGGGGAGCTGGGACCCACCTTGCTCTCAAACAAGTCCAGTTGCTGAGCACTTGCCCGGCTCCCTCAGCGAGGAGGATCCCAGGGGCACTGCAGGAGAACACAGACCTGGGTCTGCCAGGCAAGGTTTAAAATGAAAGGGAAAGA
>NW_010193023.1:39551-46255 GCF_000695765.1 Mesitornis unicolor
AGGACAGGAACAGGAAAGATTGATGAGACGGGAGAGGAGGCAGGACAGCATCCCCACGTGTGCACATGCGGCTTGGGTTTGGCAGGTGCCCAAGACGCACACACTGCTCAGGATGGAGCAGAGCCCGGGAGCACTGTGAGCGACTCCTTTCTCCAGCTCACAGTTGCTCTTCTTTCAGATCCCCCATCCACCACCGCAGCCCCTGCAAGTCTCCTCTTCACAAGCCCCACAGTCACTCCCTGTATTACAAGATAGGTCAAATACCCTCATTTTACTCTTATCCTTTCCAAATCTGTTCTCTTGCTTACTGATGGGTGCTGGGTACAAGCAACACCGCAGCTTGAGCAGCTTTTTACCAGCTTTCCTTTTTGTACCCAACAGCAACATTCATTACTTCTGCTTCCACGTGCCTGCCAGGCTCACCACTACTACACCAGAGGATGCCAAGGGAAAAGCATGCCATTTTCTGTCCAATTTGGAGATAGCCATTATTAATAGGTACTTCTACAAACCCCTCCAGCTAGCTCCAGGGCAGCATCGTTTGTCATGCTGATGAGGCAGTCGGTAAAACCACATATTAAGTAACTTCAGAGGGCAGAACTTGCTTAGGGTCAAGTCTGCCCTTGAACCCAAAGTACGTGGGAGCTGAAAATGAACCACAAAAGGCAATTCTGACTTCTTATTAAAGCCCAGCTTTGGGCTCACGAACACCCGAGGTCTGACACAAGCTACAGCTGCTGGCAGAGAGCACATGAAGCTCCACTTCTGAAACACAACCGCACAAGGCAGCTTCATGGCAGGGCTCACCTTAAACCCCAGAGGTAATTCAGTCCCAGCAACTCTTACCCCATCACATCCAGGATCTGCAGTGGGAGGGTAATAAAATACCCAGCATCTGCATGGAGCTTGTCAGCACTTAATACAGGTGGGTCAGCATCAGGAGAGGAACATGAGCCACATTTACACCTCTTAGGTTGCCTTTGCTCCTGACCACACCGAAGCGAGGTACACTTTCAGATAGAAGTCTCATTTCTACATAGGGGCTCCTCTCGCCAGCCTGCACTGACACAAAACTGGTATTTTATGGTAAGAACAAGCCAATGCACCCAGGATCCGAGTCAAGCTTTGATCAAATAAAAGATTAAATTATTCTTAAGCAGGGATGAATTTCACTACTCTTAGCATCTCTCCTGCTTTTCCAATTTCAGCTTCAAAAGTGCACCCCTGCAAACACTTCTTTCCAATGGATGGAAGACAGCCGATTTATCTCAAAAATGGATCTCCAAGCCGGCATTAACGTGCACATTGTTGAGCTGGACGTGCTCAAGGATCATGGGGGAGGCTTCTTTGTATTTTTTGAGCCATTTACAAACACCTCAAGGAATTTCAGTGACTGGACACGCTGATGAAACCCATCTGAAATTACATCAGGCACTTCCAGGCAGACAGCCTGGGACAGGAGCCGATGGGGAGCTGTAAAGTGAAATGCTGACGAGTGCCTGAAAGCCTGGCAACTCCGCAGCACACGGCGTTCAAAGGCACACACGTGCTATTCAAAACCACGAACGCGAGTGGTTTCATCACCTCTCTTGTAAGCGCTGAAGTTTCTTCGTGAAAGGCAGATTTTAACGCAGCCCTTTCTGACCCATCAGACAGGACAGCTCGGGGACAAATCCACAGACGGTGACACCAGATCTGCTCTAGGAAGAGGGGTCAGGGCAGGTACAGTGGGGAGGCTGCAAAGATGGAAATAATTAGCCCAACTGCAGCGATAATCCTTTTAGCTTAACAGAACGTATCCCCCGGTGCTCCCTTTCCTTGGGTATTTAAAGAAAAGGCACTGGAAACAGGAGCCACGCCACATGCAATGACTGCCCTTACTAATCGGACTGCTTGGAAGAGAAAGGGAAAAGATCAGTGGATTGCTTTCTGAGGAGCACGAAGGGCTCATTAGACTTGCAAAGAAAATCCACTCAAGTCTGAGGCATCTCCTCCAGACTCCAGCGTAAACTGCAGATGCTTTCCACAGGCACTATAAAAAACAGCCTACAACCAGATTTTGGTGTGAAATCAAGCTCCAACCCACAGATGGAGGAGATCCACCCTGCTGCAAGGAGAGATTCAGAGATTGGTTCAGTTCAGAGCTGTGCCCACCTTAAAAACACCACCAGGGGTTACCCAAAGGGCAATTCCCTGCTATATCCACCACACCCTGGGGTGATCTGTAAAGACAGTTCAGGATTGAGGGCTGTGCATGCCAAAAAGCCAAAGAGGAGCAATGCTGCACAGCGCAGACACTCCACCATTTGGACATCTCCAAGGAGGAGCAGTGATCCAAACTGCACCTCTGGCAAGGCTGAGGCAGCCTGGTACTCTGCAAGGTTTCAACAGGATCTGCCCAGGAATACCCACCCAAATTCTCTTCCCAGGACTGGTCTGAGGTGAGTAGGAACATCTCTGTGCTGCTCTGCGAGGTTTAGCAATCCTGCTCGAGTTACTTCTGCAATCACCTCCTTTTTCTGTCTCCACAGGAAGGCAGAGCCCTGCCAGCAACGGGCTGTTTTACTGATGAGCAGCCCAAACTGCCAGGACCTGCCCTCGGGGTGAGCACACTCCCAGAGTCTGAACACCGTGGTTAAGCAAGCAAAGCTCCCGAGGTGGAAAGCAGGGATTACACTGGACAGGCAGAAAAACCTAGAAAGCCAGCCTGGCTCCAATGCAACTGCAGTACCAGTGAGAGACCCCTGAGAGCTGCTGGCCTCCTCCCAGGACATCAGCTGGCACCTCTATGGACAGGGGCTGGGAACAGCCAAGATGCTGAGTCTGGGGTTCCTCCTTCACCTGGCAAAGGGGCAGGCACACATCTGCAATCACCTCTGATTTTGTTTTAACAGCTTTAGCTGTTCTAATACAGCAAGAGAAGTCCATTTTGCTTTTGCAAGAAAGGGCTCCCAGTACCTTTTCCACAGACGACACAGGTCTGCAGACCTTCGAGCAGGCTGTATACCCAGAAAGCACAACATGTGAACCTGTTTAGAGCCAGCACCCTCCTAAACCTGTACCATGTCCTAGCAGGGGACACGACACTCCACACACCCTCTCAGCATCACCCAGATGAAGGACCCATAGGGTCTGTCACAAATCCAGGGCACTTCACTATGAGCTTCCAACTCTCCCAGTCCAGCCCCACACCTATGTACAGCCAACAGACAGCCTAGGGAGCAATAAGCCAACCTGCTGGCCAACCGACCTCAACAACCAGGCTAAGCAAACTGGAAAATACTGGGAGCTGGGTGGAAGCCAGCGCCCAAATTCATCAAGTGTCAGAGCATCACTACAGCTAAATTAGCAGCACCTCATCAAAAGATGCAGAGACAACAACCAAGCCTCACCAGCACGCTGGGCTGGCAAAATAAGCTTATTCTGCTCAAGATAAACTCAGATCTGCAGCTTTCTTCCAGCACTTGAATAACGTTCCTATTGGGGAAAAAAGGGAATGGCCACCCTCAGCACTTCCCCTCAGACACCGCTTCGTGATCCAATTTTCAACGCTTCGCAAACCAAAAGGGATTTGTCTGAAAGCCTGGACACGGACACGCCCCGGCACCGGCATCTCAAACGGCAATGCCGAACGCCCGTACAGGCACACAGACACCGACAGGCAAAGCCGGGGTGGTTGTGTTGCTGTAAGTGTCAGGACAATTTGTTACTGCCATGCTGATGAAGAAACGGCAGAGACACCATCTCAGAAGCATTTTCAATGTGGTTTTCCCCAGTCGTTTTTAACAGCTCCCCATGCTCAACTTCCAAATCAGGATATAAACATCACTGAAGAGCAATTTGCTTCACTCCCCGCTACTACACAGTAAAAACTGCTCAGCTATGCCTCAGCAAATGTGCAAGAAGCAAAGCGGGACCAAATCCTGCGGTTGGCAAAGCCCTGAAAAAAAACAAGGCTGCACCACAGATTAACAAGCACGCGGTGAAGAGCATGGGTCTGCAAAATGAACCAGGGGAGCACAAAAGGCAGAAGATGAAGGTGCTCACCTCACTGGCATGCTACAAGTGTCTCTGACTTGACACACCACAAAGAGCAGTTGCAATGTCACATTTCCCTCATTTTTATCCCATGTGGACTGCTCCCTCAAACAGGGGAGCAGACTTCTCCAAGGTTTTTGGGAAATTAGGGAGAAAGCAGCAGCACTACTTGATCAGGACAGATAAATACGTTTACTTGGTGTTGCTGAAAGTCCAGTTTGTTAAGCACAGAGGGAATGCGACAATCTGAATGAAAAGGCTTGGGAAGGAAGGGGCTGGAAGCAGAGGGCAGCAAGGTGACCCAGAGGAACGGGTGCAGGGTGAGGAAGACTAAATTAGAAACCTGACCTGTAAACACTTAACACAGTACTTGAAAAAGGTGAGTAATGAGGGAGGGAGAGACACAAAACCCATAACATCGCACTTGTCACTCGAAGGGACTGCACCCATCTTCTCTCCATGGGAGCTCCCCACAGGGCACACTGAGGACCTGTCACTTCTGTCCTCATCCCAGCTAATCAAGGACAAATGTCTGTATGTAATCTGCGATGCCACCTGCTCCTTGCAGAGAAGCCGAGAGCCTTGCTCCCCCAGGCGAGATCACATCATCTTGACGAGTCTCAGGTTCGTGTCAAGTGGGACCTTTGCAACAAGTGCACCTGAAAGCTGCAGATCAGCAGCGAGTCCTTCCAGAGCAGGGCTGAGCAAATTGAGAGATTTTAGAACAAATTCTCACCTTTTAGAGTGAAAAGCCTTCATTTAGAGCCTTCATTTAAAGGCTTCAAACAGCGACAACCATGCTTCACACTTTCACTCATTAAACCAGGCAGAGCTGATTTAGTCCAAGTTTCTCAAGGGTCAACTCCTGGCCACCTCGCTGTGCAAGATGAAGGCAGACCCCATGCACACACTAATTGCCCAATAACCCTTTAAACCAAACGAGCTCACCGGGTGTTTCATTTTAAGCTCTATGCAGTCAAGACCCAATTGTCCTAAGATCCTCTCATGCCACTACCATGCTTTATGGAGGATGGATTCCCAAGCAACCAACCTCTAGGAGATGCATCACGTTTTCCCAAAGCACAAGAGCTTGGCCTCAAAAAAAAAAACCCAAACCCCATCTGCATCTTAATTGCAAAGCCCTGAACACCAGCCTTCATTTCCTAGGGCTTTCAGCAGCACAAGGCACCTCTGCTAACACAGGGGAGTATGCCACAGCCACACGCCTCCTCCCAGCCACCATTTTTCTATCCAGAGCAAGAATAACAGCACACAATGCTATCAGGTGTGAATTATCTGCCTGGAAAATCTCCATGCACTACAGGTAAACCAGCCAGCACCTTGCTTTTCTCCTTAGCTGCGTGTTTTAGGGGGGGAAAAAACCCAAGCGTTTTGCATATTAAGATGGAACAAAGTGTAACTGGGTTAGACTATTTCTCATTTCTAGAGAGGAGAAGATTTTAATATTCCTTCTCTCCAGAGCAGCCCATAAACACCCAGCTGAGAGCTGTTTTGATTTACCACTTTGAGGAAAAAAAAAATGCAAAAACAATTGAACTACACAGGGAAAACCATTAAACACCCCAAATCTGAGGTGTGGACAGCAAAGGTAAAAATCCCTTCATCGGATGTAAAAGGGCAGCCATTTCTCGACAGAGCAAATTAGCGATTCTCTGTAGTGAATTTTGTTCCACTCATTTAGACACGCGTGAAGACATCTGCCCGGCTCCACGCAGATAAACGCAGGGCAGCTCAGGAATACGCTGCATACAAATTGCTGAAGTGACAGCTTAGCTCATCTCAGCACACCCGTTTCTAAGCAAGAGCAGCCTCTCGCTGCAAATGGAGCTGCACCTCGCGTGGTGGTACCACCAGCAAATGGAAGGAGAAACTCCCTTTAAAGTGATGGCAGCTGCCCTCTGCAAACGAACAACAGGATTGCATTTCTAGCGTGGAAAAAATTAAATAATATCACATTCCTCAACCCAATCTGCCCTTGTGTTAGTACTGCAGATAGGGATGCAGGCAGAAATCTCCATCCCTCACCTGAAGTAAATGTTTTCTACTCTTTATGGGTTTAATGTGCCACACAGCCCACCTGGAAACACCTGGCAAGAAAACTTCCCTTTTCACACCTGTGAAATGAGGCTTAAAACAAAGAAATACCAAGCAGCTAATGGGGAAAAAAAAAGGCAAAACCCAGAAAGGGGGCCAGCCCCACACCCTGCCTGGTGTGATTTTAGGACAAGAAAGAACAGGCAGCGTGGAAAGAGACAAACGAGAGGGACATGGGGGGAAATTCGGCACAACACGGGGACACCTGCGAGGAGCATCCAGATACCACCAGTTACACCAAGCAGCACCACCCCAGCCCCAAACCCACAGGGCTCGGCACCAGCATCCCCAACCCAGCTGGAAAACACGCGGGGTTTAACAGCACAGGACCCCACCTTGAGCAACGGCGCTGTCACCGTTAAAGATCGGAACCCCTTGGCCCGGCCCCCCGGGGGATGCAACAAAGCACGGCAACTCCGGGGTGCCGTGACCTCAATACCGCTCGCCACCCCCAAATTTCAGGCTGGGCGTGGACAGCTCCGTTTTCTGAAGCGCCTTTTCCTCGTGGTTTTCTATTATTGATTAATTTTTCGTTTTTAATTACCGCTGCC
>NW_010193024.1:0-3668 GCF_000695765.1 Mesitornis unicolor
TCAGAGGTGGTTTGGGTCCCTGCCTTAACCACAGTCCTCTGATAGGACTGAACTGTGGCTCAGCAGGCACAGGCCAAGCCCCAGTACGGTGCTAGAAGCTGCTGTTTTTTGTTGGGGTTAGGCAAGCACCTCTTCTATCAAGTGGCACGCTCGTTTGCCAGGGTTACTTGCCTGTTCAGTAATGTCCCAGGCTATGGGAGGTGGTAACTGCCCTAGGCACCTGCCTAAATCCTTCCATATACCCTATCACCTAGAGACTCACTACCTCAGGACACATTTCAGTATCGCCTCACCCCAAAGTTGTCTTCTCTGACACCAGATTCCATGGAGCCCACAGTATGCCAACAGTGTTAATTAGTAGTATTAAGCAGCTCACGTAAGGGTGAGCAAGCACCTCAGAAGCTTGCATAATAAAACCACCCACAGCAATCCTAGGTAGGAAGAGGGAGATGCATTCTCCCATCCTCTCCACAAGGTGCTCTATCACTCCCCTCCTCAGCAGGACAAGAGGGAAAGAAAATAAGATAAAAAATAACATCTTAATACATTTAAAGAACAGTTTAATAAAGCAAAAGCAAGGCTGCAGGTGAGAGCAAAGGAAAACAGAAGATTTATTCTCTACATCCCATCAGCAGGCGATGTCCAGCCACTTCCCAAGAAGTGGGACTTCAGTAGGTATAGTGGTTGCTCCAGAAGACAAATGTCATAATAACAAATGCCTGCCCTGTCCTGTCCCCCCCACCCCGCTTTCTCTTAGCTGTTATTGCTGAGCAGATGTCATATGGTACGGCATATGGCTTTGGTCAGTTTGGGTCAGCTGTCCTGGCTCTATCCCCTCCCAAGATCTTGCCCACCCCCACTACTGGTGAGGGGGGAGCAAGGACAGGGATGTTGGAGAGACAGCCTTGATGCCGTGGGAGCACTGCTCAGCAGCAGCCAAAACGCCGGTGTGTTATCAATACCCTTCTAGCTACCAATACAAAGCACAGCGCTATGAAGGCTGCTAGGGGGAAAATTAACTCCACCTCAGCCAGATCCAATACAACTGTTTATTTAAAAAAATTAAAATAAACTTTTAACAAAATCACACCAAAACCAGTGAGGATCTGAAAAGCCAGGCAGAGCTGGGGGCATCACAAAGAGAAATACCCTGCAGGCCCTGACCAACCCAAGGGCTAGATGTGCAGACACCACCTCCAAGTGGATGATAAGACCTTGTTCCACTGCTCTCATCCACACAGCGATACTGTTTCGTAAGCAGATAAGGTTGTAAATTAGAAACCTGAATCTCCTGTGCATCCCCACAGGTTGCCCAGGTACCTGGAGGGCTCTGATGGCTGTAAGCTTTTAAGAAGTTCCATTTGAGAGCAACCACGGCAGAGTCACAGCTGGGAGAAAGACACCTGCTTAGCTGCAACATGAAGAGTACGTCATAGCACAAGATGTGTGACATGCTGCATTTCTTCACACCCAGAATGTGGCAGAGCTGTCCATTTTTTTTTAATCCCCTGTTGCCCTGTATCAGCACGGAACATCCTCTGTAGCCCAGAAGGAAGGGGGAATGAATACATGTATATCCACAGTCTAAGGAGGGTCACCTTTTGCTGGAAGTTGGATCTCACTCCCTACCCCAATCCAAAATGCGAGAACAGGGCTAGCTCCGGAAGGACAGAGCCCTCAACGAGCTAGGACCCACGAGGCAATTAATAAATCGCAGGCTGATGATTTGCCTTCTGCATCTGAATGATCTTGCCAAAGCCACCTCGTCCCACATCGTAGTCTGTCCGGTACTCATCTCGCACCTGGGGCACAGCAGTAACACAGGTATTAGTACCCTGCACGGCCTGTCTCCTGCTAGGCTTCAGAATCATCGTCCCTTTCTTGCTCAGTTGGTTGACAACTGAAGTTCAGGTTAAAAGCACTTTGGCTCATTTGAAATCTCTTCAAATAACCCACCAAAAAGGTGGTAATGGTGGTAAAAATGACAAGTGAGAATATAACTGATGGCTGAGGTGTTTTTTAGACAAGGAGCAAAGAAGACCCCTAAATATTTTAGTTCAGCTCTGCAGTTCAGCTTTCCGAATTGCTAGGCTTGGCCTCTAGACCATTTTATCCACTTCACCCTGGAAATGTGCAAAGGAACCTCACCTTCACACTGGGGAAAACTGCTGCATTGTGAGATTGGCTGAGCAGCTGCGCTGTCCTACTGCACCCAAATTCCACATAATTTTAAGAGTACTTGCTTGGATTAGGGAACATTCTGCTTGTATTGCAGGAAGTTTGGAGTTTCAGACAGAAATGGCCTTTAAGTTCTACTTCTAGCTTTTAACACCGGGCATCAGTTACTAGGACAACCTGGGAGTAGCTAAAGTTCACGATCAGGTCTTTACAGTCTGCACATTGTTCTGCATGAGACAAAACCAGCAAAGCAGTACACAGTGTGACAGGGATCAAATTCAAGGTATGAACTGGCACTGCCATTACCTGTCCTCCAGTCTTTCCTCTTCCATACTGTCGCCCCTCCTTAAACCCAGCATCCCAGTCAGTTCGAATGATGCGGTCATCTAGTCGTGTGCCGTTGATAAACCGCATTGCATGCTCAGCATCTGCTCTTGTGTAGTATCTGAAGCATACTATAAGGAGATCCAAGTGTGCTATTTTATTGGGTACAGGAAAACTAAAAGAGAACGAGTGTATTTGAGGAGCAGAAAAATTCTGCCTTCCAGCCTTTTCTATTCTTCCTGCTCTTCTCTACGGAATCAAAAACTGCGCTCATATAAACCCAAGCTAAAAACAGGTCCCGCTCAGAAAGGATTCTGAACTTTAATGTTAGTACCTGCACAGACAAGAAATGGCTTTGGATCACTTATTTCACAAGCGGATGAAACAAACTTGTTAAAGCCTTGCTAAGGGCAAGGAATTTGTAAAATGCCTTTTTTATACAATGTAAAACTTGGCTGAATTTGAACAAAAGGGGCAGGCCTCACAGGAGAGCTTTGCAAAGACAGTTCACAGTAGAACTTGTACAAGCGTGTACCCTGTGCCTGGGAATACCACCATGGCTTAGCCTAGTTCTTCATTCAAGTGTGAAATTAAGGTGAGAAAGTGAACACGTGCTCTGGCCACACAAGCGCTCAGAATGAAAACTGTAACAGTTCTCATTCTGGCACTAAATCGTTAAAGAAATTAACAAATCAAAGGAGCTCTCTGTGACCTCTAGAAAGTACAGCAGCAGCAGTTTTCACTGACAGCACCTCTGCACAGTCTGTCTCTCAATGTGGGGGTGGGGAAGTAGCAAGGTTGGAGGGAAGTCCCTCATAGAAAACACTTGACTATCACTCTTTTTGAGGTTTTCCACAGCAGCACAGCAAAGCTTGCTGTGCAGAGAGGAACTAAACATGGCAGCCACACAGGGGCTGACAGTAGGGAACCAGAAAGGATACTCGACAAAGCAGAAGCCACAGGGGGTTTTCTTGATCTTGTCCAGCCCCATGACAATCCTCTTGACGTCTCCGCACTTGGAAAAGAGCTCCTGGATCTGCTCCTCGGTGGTGTAGAAGGACAGGTTGCCAACATAGAGCGTGGAAGAAATTTTCAGGGATTTCTCCTGCAGCTGCCTGCTACCCTGTGGGTAGAGGGGAGCACAGAGAGGGGTGAGCACACCTGCC
>NW_010193025.1:0-262 GCF_000695765.1 Mesitornis unicolor
ACGATCTAAAAGTCCCACGCTTCAAGAAATCTTGGTAATTGTGTGACATAAAAAGCCACAATACAAGGATTAGCGAACACTTCGCTTCCCCTCGGAGCAGGTTTTAAAGGGCGATGACATTTATCTCCAAACCAGCCAGACACATTCAACGTCTTCCTCAACTGTAATGAAGCTTCAACCTAAACCAAGGACTGTCCTAATGAGCAATACCAAACCACAAGTCTTTTGCAAGCAGCCTCTGCACTCACCATTAGCGCAGCGA
>NW_010193026.1:0-427 GCF_000695765.1 Mesitornis unicolor
TAAAAAATATACATATATACATGTATACATATATATTTAGAGGACAGAAGACTGTATATCTGAACCTTTATCTGCAAAGAACCCCAGGAAGTCCAGGAACAGCAGCTTGACGAAGCCCCAGCACGACTTGCCTTCTGATGGAAGGTATGGAGCACTTCTGTTATGTCTGACAAAGCACGTGACAAGCTTTACATGTCTCTTCCTCAGCCAGATCTTTCCAGTAGAGATGAGCTGTGCCAGAGATTGTTTCCTTTCTCCACAAATCTTCTGTGATAGAAAATGTCTACTTCTGCATTAGGCTGAACAGAACTTCTCTGATGGGTTTTCCACAGAAATTGAGAGAGAGCAAAAGACACTGACCAGTTGCAGCTCCAACAATCCAGTACAGTGGCTAAGACGGGGGTGTGGGGGCTGTGGGGAGGGTGTG